>NC_056745.1:982977972-982997972 GCF_019279795.1 Protopterus annectens | reverse complement strand
TGGTATTCTGTCTGCTATATAAGTAGCATTACATGACTATACATCTGCACTTATGCCTATAACTGTAGATCTTAGCTAAGTGTGGCTAGCTATGAGTTTTGTGAGGACTGTTGTTTTTTTCTGCATGTGTGCATATTATATATTTTTTAATGTTTTGCTTTATTCACTTCCTGTTCCCACCTGCTGTGGTTAACTTTTAAATACATATAACAGTGGACCTTGATGTCTGGTTGTAATAAAAATGTTTATTCAAACCTTAATTACTACTCCATCCACATCATCAGCAGTTTATGTAAACTCTACTAAAAATTTCAACAGGGTTGTATACAATGTTTCCCATAACATACTTCCTCCAAAACACCCAAATTCTGTAATATTTGTGTTACTTACTAAAAGCAACTGCAGCTGAAAAAATATGCAGACATACACAAATGCATATGCAAGCACACAAACACGCACATGCAAAGTCATCTAAAATAAACCCCTGACCAAAATCAAACAGAACAAAACAAACGAAATAATGAAAAGGTAATATGGAAAGCATTTCCTGTTCACTTTAATATAAAAATTATCCTCGCACAATGCTTACACAAAACACAGGCAAATAACCTCCAGAATAAAGCACTTTTCCCCTTAAATGAACCCCCCACACAAATGAAACTCACTTAAATGACAATGATAATGAAACAATAAAAATTCAATGAAGTTAATATTGCAAATAACCAATCAGAAAATGTCATTACAGCAAAACAGAGCCCATTAGACTAATTCTAAACATAAATAAACCATATAATTCTTTAATTACTGCTTTTGATCAGGTTAGTCCCACTAGGTCAGTGCCCTTTTTCCAGGGGAGACCCATAGTGGTATTAATACTAACTAGGGACAATTTGACCAGGGCACTGGGGAACTTTGCTTACTTCTGATAAGTGCTGTGGGTTTTCTTTATCCACTTGACCTACTACCAACTCAAGAAAGTGGGACTTAAGCTTAACATCTCAGCAAAAGGATAGCACTGTCAAGGATACAAAACCCCCCAGTGCAGCGCTGCATATGGGGAATGGGAACGGAATCCAAGCACCTGGGGTCATACTGGATACCACAGTCTTCGGATCTGCCAACAGAAAATGTGAGTGGGCTACTTCTTGTCCCAACATAAAATGTGAGTGGGCTACTTCATGGGATACTGACACACATTTAACAAAGCCTAACTTAATCCTCATGATACTGCCACATACCAACATTTCCAGGTAGAAATGACAGCGATGTGGAAGCAATATACCTAGACAGTTCCAATAGAAGTAGTAGGAGCAACAAGTCTAATAAAAAAGAATTTATATTCATACTTAGATATGGTACTGATAAATGCAACTCTGTATGAATTACAGGAATCAAATCTGGGCATGTTGCGCGAGCTGCAAAGAGCACTTTTGGCTAACATCAAAGATTGAAACAATACTTATTTCATGAACTTTAATTGTACATTGACTTTGGAACAGGGTGTATTTCTGTTATGGTGCTAGAAACTCAAACGACTTAGAGAAATTAAACCGAGAGAGACCAAATACGTCAAAAAAATTCACTGGCACAACTAAATGAAAAAAGTTAATGAATAGTACATTAGACCTGAAGTGGGCAAACAAACTACAGGACATCAAGATACTCCACCCATTAAAAATGATGTGTAGTCTTACATAAATATTGCTGTTATAAGGAGAAAAGTATAAAGGTTTAAAAGCTTCTGCCAGCCTTAGGAGAATGTAGGTAAACTTTGGTGCCATACTAGGAGCACAAATGTTAATGATAAATCAAGACTGTAGGCATTTTCTGATGTGCTACCAGTGTAAATGTTTAATAAATGCATTTTTATCACACTTATCTGCAGTCTACTCTTAGGATAAAGATGTGTGTACATAGTGGAATGAAATACTAGAATACTCATACAGCAAATTAGTGAGTAATTAGATATGTACACATACAGAAAAATAAATCTGCAGAAGCCTTTTAAAATAGTCATAGAATATTTTACAGGGTAGTTGCATGCCATACCTGCCCAGTGTAGAGGACTGCCTGTTATAGTTCCCCTTATTACATATGTAATAAGAAGTCGTCACACTGCACAGGAGGTACGTACAAACTCTGTTTAATAAATAGACAGCCTTATATTAACTACAGATTACTGTAGCCTAGGAGTTAGTATACATACATACAAATGGTCATTGATGATAAATATAACATATTTAACAGTTTTATAATTATTATAACTGAATTATTTAAATTAGTTTTAAATCAAAATATGCACCACTTATTAAGTTGAAGAATGCTACAATTAAATAATGAAATAACAGAAAACTTTTAATCTATCCTAAAATAAATGTATTATTATAGCAATATACCATATTTGGTTATGGACTACCAGAAGTCAACATGTTTCCCTTAAGAAATTCTACCACTCATTAAGGTAACTCATTATATTTTGTGTTATTTGGTAGTCACTACCAATGGCCTTCTAAGATGCACAAATGTATTCAGTGTTGGAAGGTCTAAGGTTTGAAGGTTGCACCCATACACCATGTTGCCAAGCTGTCACTGTAACACAACATGAGGGACGGGAGCAGTCCTGAGAGGTGTATACGTTGAGCAGATATGTTTTTTCCAATATCTTTTTACTTCCCGCTTTGATGACCATTAACTTCCTCTTCCTCTGCTGTTAACCTCCTTTTAACAAGCACCATCAGTTGAAGATGTATGTTTTAGATTCGCATGGTGTTTTCATTCTTTACAGCAGTAGTATTATCTATAACACAAGGCGTTTTCAGTCCATCAAGTATTAAAAATCACAAATGTACAAGAAATATTCATTGTTATATGTTGAGAAGGTAGACAGAATGCCATATTATACAGGATGCAGTTAGAATATCTGCTTTATGCATGTACAGTTTGTTACGATTATTCATATTTTTTGACAATATTTTCTAACTGCAGGACTTGCCTACATCAGTTATTTCTTCAGTGCACTATGCATAATATTTACAGTGAGATATAATTCACTATTACAAAGTATATTTACAGGGCACTAGAAAGATATGTTAATGCTTTAGGCAATTTGATTTACTGTAAATAGTCCAGTGTGTGTGTGTGTGTGTGTGTGTGTGTGTGTGTGTGTGTGTGTTGTATGGAAAAAAAAGTTGCAAAGCTAGCAATCCAGTACTGTGAACACTGGTTCTAGATAAACGTCAATGCTGATGTGACACACCAACCCCATGTGCAAAAATGGAAAACGGGTTTATGCACGGATGAATTTACAGATATGGTATCACCCACCCCCACCCCAACCACAACCCGTCTTTCCCTTCTCATTGATAGGTATACCTCCCAGGGCATGTGGCCTCCAGTGTGGTACCCTGTAACATTCAAGTGCTCCTAGACACAATGGTTCTCATCTACAAAGTGGATCTGTGATAATTTTCTTCCCTGGCTCATTTTTCCTGCTGCTATAACAGCTCGTCTTCAATAGGTGTCAGTAGTGCAGTAATATAGACACTCCCTTACCGTAAGAGAGTGCTCCCTATAACCACTGACTTCAATGTCTCCACTTTTTGTTCCTCCAAGGCCTTTACTGGTACTTAAACTCAAGTCAGCTGGGATGAAGTCAGGGATTCATGGCTTCATGCAATATGTTTAACAAAGATTCTATGCATATATTTTTCTTCTCACTCAGCTCTTGAATTTCCAGTTCCACACCAGTAATCAATGACACAAAGATGGTTACTGCAATCCTGACAAATCCAGCGAGATTAAGTGACTAAGCATACTCCAATCCTGACAAAACCAGTGAGATTAATGTGACTAAGCATACTGCAACCCAGACAAATCCAGCGAGATTATGTGACTAAGCATACTCCAATCCTGACAAAACTAGTGAGATTATTGTGACTAAGCATACTGCAATCCTGACAAATCCAGAGAGATTACTATGACTAAGCAAAATTGAGGAACATATTCTGCCTTGTTCATCAGAGTACTAGCTGCAGCAGCCATGACTCTATAGGGCAGAGGAAGCACACATGCACCTTTTGCAAAATAACACAATGCAGCACATGCTGGCTGTGCTGTGAATTCCCTTATACTCCTAAAACACCACCATGCTACGGATAAGGCAGGGACATGACAATGTGTGTCACAAGGTATAAAGCTGGACAGCATAATTCCATACAGCATCTCTACAAAAGGATATTAACACACCTAACAATGCAAATTATATAAACAGTGGATGTGGTAGCCCTAAAATCTCTTATGGCACAACGATGGGAGGATTTAGTTCTTTCAATGGTATCTTTATAATGTGCCTTAACATCATGATACCAACTCTGATGAACACTAATATCACAACTTGTCATTGCATTAACTTTGGGGTAAGAGTTTGTTCTCTTTTTTTAACATCTTTACTGAATTATCACTTAAGACACAGGCAACCATATATTTATATAAAAAAAGTATTAAAATGTTCCCAGTTACAGACATTATATATCCTTTTGTATAAGTATCATCAATCCAACATTAAATCAAATTGCTGAATTCCTGCCTTCCCTTAAACCTCACTTCTCCAAATTATTATTCTGCATATATTGTTCCTACAATTCCCCCTTTTTCTATGTAATTTTCTCCTAAGCTTTTCTAAAGATCACACTTTCAGTTCTTTTATCTCTGTTACAATATTCAATACTTCAGAGAGAGTTTGTTTAGACTTGGATTTCTATTTTCTAGTAATTGTTTTTTTTTGGCAACCAGCAGAATTTAACTTAACAAGACCTTACTATGTCTCGACAATTCAGATCCTGTATCCTAGCTCAAAAAATCATTTCCTTAGTTATATCCATTTGCTCACGCAATATATCTGACAGAGTACTCTGTAAGGAATACTTAAAGTCTGCCAACTCACTACACTTCCAAAATATAAATTCCCAGTTACCTCTTTCTTCTTCAACATTTGACATCTACGTGAGGAACAATTCTTTGGCGTCTGCTTGGGGTATAAAAATACATATGCAGACACTTCCAAGGAAAAATCCTAAATCTTCTAGACTTAGTTGCAATTTAGGAGCCAAAGACATTATTCTCTTATCCTCAGGGTTGAGTGAACTTAGATGTGGCATATTTAGAGTGACAATAGTGTTGGAGGCAATGGAAGACCGTGCCTCAATACGAAAACCTTTATTTGTTTTTACACAACTATGTTACTGTAATACCGTTTTATTTTTTTTTACTGCTAGGGAGTGATGTTTGTGCCCTCAATATACTGACATGAATCACTAAAAAACTACAACCCAGGGAAAAGAAGAACATACACCTTCAGGTAATTCATCAACCCCAGGAAACGCACTAATATCTTGCACTCTATAGTAATCTGTTCACACTTTCTAATACACATAAAGGCTTGCAATCAGCTCTACAATGGACATTTGCTCTGAACAGCAGTAACCAACAACTCTAGTCCACTTTTACATTACCTTATTCAGTCACTGAGCCCATGCTGAAGATAAAACAAAAGAGAGTAATAAATTTGGCAGCCCTTAATGTCACACAGAGAGATGAGATGTGGGAGTGCGGAACACCATGACATTTTCATGTTCCCTTAGTAATTGCAGTTCATTTAATATAAATCTGAATTATAATTATAAATACACAGATGATGTAAGCCTTGTGAAAACAAGAATTATCATCAATGCAGGATTCCATTAGAACAGCATGAAATATATAAGCTTTTTTCTAATACTACGTACTTATTCATGGGCCATCATCTGAGTTATCATTATAATTATCATTAGTAGTATTTTGCTTATTAGTTCTTTTAAGTGGCTATATCTTCCTGTCTTGGCACAAAAATATTTTGGCACAGAAAAGAGAATAAAAATAAACAAACAAACCTACCTACTTTGAAATATTTATCTCCTTCTCCCCTCCTTCTCTCTCTCTGTATATGTAGATATATATATATATATATATATATACATATATATATATATATATATATGTATGTACACATACATAGATCTATGTTATGTGAGTGAAAACTCATTTAAATGAATAACAAATGAAATCGTTTGACTGAATCACAACTTCAGATGAATTTGACCATATTGAGGACATGTAGTTTTCCAGCCTTAAGGGCAGTGCATACTTTCCTTAAGGAAGAACAAATCAAAAAAGGCAAAGCTTGTTATAGAGGAATGATATTGTCATATGAATTACTAAAACAGACTGTTGGCATAATGTGGACTAATGCCTTAAATATATTTTACCTGGGTTTTTATATGGAAAATAGAAAAGTATATATTACTTGTTACTTGTAAGTTAGATCTGTCGAAGCTCTGACAAGAGCAAAAGCACTCATCCCTTGTTTTTATTTAAACCGCGATTTAAACAAGCAGTACCAGCTCGAATCCTGTTTTCTTATATTTAATAAGAATCCAACATGATTTTTAACACGGGTCTTACATTGGAGGTTATGACAATAGTCTATTTTAGTAATTCGTATGATTATACCATTCTTGTACAATACAACTAGTTTCCCCATGTGTGAGGCCTTTTATCAGAAAAACAAAGCCCTGTCTATGTCCCAGACAACACATGTTCAGTGAGTGATATGGATGACTGAGCGACTGGGTGGGGAGAACATGACTTTAACCAGCTAACACTAGCCTACCTTTCTTGGGGGGAAGGTGATGGTCAGTCCTGCCACACTGGTGATACCTGGTACATCAGCAGATGATCTCTCCAGGAAAAGGCCATGGTTACATACTTCACAGTCAGCAGAACAATGGGTACTGAATTCCATACATCTCCTTTCCTGACCACACAGCTACTGCAAGTCAAGCAAGCTACCTGAGGGGTGAGTGTGGGTGGAAAATTGCATTAGGATTGGTTGTCTGTTTCTCTCTCAAAGGCATGATTCTCACTTACAGTGTAAAATGAGCTGATAAAGCTCCCAAGTCTAAGAAAAAATGGGGTGGAGACACTAGCTCAAGTCCTTCAGAAGCTTGGTTCTCACTCATGGGGGTAGGCTGTTTGGGTACACGTAGAGAATCAACTTCGCCAAGTCAGGTGGAGAAAAAAAAAGCTAAATTATTTTACATTCTGTTATTCTGTATCGTGGTATATCCAAGAAACCTATGGCAAATCCTAAAAATCTGACAGCTTATAAAAGGCTGTGCAGAAAACTGTGATAAAATTAAAAATATCACTGTTTTTACAAAGGGTAATGCATAACAACTGAACTATGCTGTATAAAAGCTGTGTCAGTCTAAAAAAGGAAACTTTTTTGAATAAAGAAGCTGCATCATACTTGCCTTTTTCAGCAAAGTATTAAAAGTGAAAAAATGTGAACCATCATATATAAATGCATTTAACACTGTGAAAATGTATAACATCTTAAAAGTGAAAATAAACATAGTTTCACAAATGTGTGTGTGTACTTTTGGAAAGTCTGACACTGCTTGGAGATGCTGAGCTATAATAATGGTTCTACCCTTATTTGGACTCTGGCTTGCTAAATCTTATCCTTCCTACTTATTTTGTAAAAAATCGACTGGACAACTTAAGGATCAAAGAAGTATTGCTTCATGTTTTCATTACATGATTTTGAAATTGTGTACATTCTACTCTGGTTAGCTGTCTGCCTGGAAAATACTTTCAGGATTACAGCAGTGGATTACATTAAACAAAGAGACTTTTCCTTTTGATTTTACTTGCTGGTCCGAGGAAGAACAAGACACTCCATCTATTCTGGACAGCCTATAAAGGGCCATACTCTACAATAGATAGCCTACATTTTGTATTAATTAGCTAAATGCTAATATGAACATCATGTGTCTCTTAACGTTTTTATTTTCAGTTCCAGGTTCATACCCTATACTGTTTCTATATTTGTTTGCAAGGACATACTTTAAACTATTTACTTCAAGTAAAGATGTTTGCTATTTAACTTTAAGTACTTAACACTGGAGGCTTATTTATTAGCTTAAGGGTTTATGGACTTTTACAAAGTACCTCCAACTGCATGATTTCCGCCTTTCGCAGGATGACTATTTCTTCTTTCGGCTTTTCCTGGTTAGGGGTCACCACAGCAGAACAACGGTCTGCAGAACGATTGGCAGTTGAGTTTTACTGAGTCAAGTTGCCAGCCCGGCACCAAACTTTCTACAGAAGGCACACACATGCACACACACACACCTAGGGCCAATTTAGAGTGTTCAATCCACAAACAGCATGTCTTTGGGATGTGGGAGGAAACTGGAGCACCTAGAGGAAACCCACGTGACTGCAGGGAGGACATGCAGACTCAGCACAGAAGGCACCCCATCCAAGAATTGAACAGGAGAACCTCTTGCTGTAAGGAGCCCACGCTAACTGCTACACCACCATGGCTGCCCTTTGCCTTTCGCAGGATGACTGCTCAGAGCTAAATGCTATCATTCAAATATTTACTGAATATGTTATGTTAAGGGAATCCACTAAGGTGTGTGCATGTTTTGATAGTTTTGACTAAGTGGTGGCAGCCATCACTATAAGTTGGAAAAGACGGGATGATGGCGCAACAGAATTTCCATGTACTCCCAGATATTATGGAAAAATGTACAAATACATGGATATGCAAAATAATTTTTAGTCACATTCTTATCACTGTTGTTAGGGTTGCAGTGCCCTTAGTCTGAGGTGGGTAAAATCCCTGGAAGCAAACGTTATTCTATAAACTGTAGCTGAAAAGTATATTTTGAGTGCAACAGGTCTTGCCTAGTACCACAGCAGCAGTATACATTTACTATAAACCCTTACATGAATTCTCCTTTGTATATCAAATGTCACTAGTGATGTGATTCATATTGCTGATATTTCTGTCACACATTAAATATAGACTCCAACAGTGTGGGAGTTAAAGCTCAAAGCCACTGACAGTCATACCTATAACAAAATATACCACTGTATCACCAACATGAAAAAAGGCCACCCAGCCAATAGCAAAACAAAGGATAATATGGAAGAAAACAAGCAGGAAAGAGAATATAGCAATAACCCATGCCTGGGTGTGGGTAATGCTAAATTTACCCACGGTTGGCGTGGTTTGGTCCCAAGGGCGAAGCCCGAGGGACCAAACAAAGCCAACCGTGGTAAATTTAGCATTACCACCCAGAAGTGGTTATTGCTATATCATGACATTATTTAAGAAAAGAAACTATTAATTTTCTTAAATAATGGCATAGTATAATGCCTGTTTACTGCCCTTCCGCAGATGTCTGGCATCCGCAGCAGTTCTGATGTACTGCGCCTGCGCAGTACATCAGAGCTTGAGCAAAACGGAGAAAGCAAGATCTCCGTTGCTTTTTATAGTTCGCTATGTTAAATGAGTTTAACATAGCGAGACAGTTTAAAATAAGCAACGGACATCTCCGTTGCTTATTTTAAACTGTCTCGCTATGTTAAACTAATTTAACATAGCGAGAAAAAAGCAACGGAGATCTTGCTTTCTCCGTTGAACACTGTCTCGCTATGTTAAATGGGTTTAACATGGCGAGACAGCTTTAAAATAAGCAACAGAGATCTCTGTTGCTTATTTTAAAGCTGTCTCGCTATGTTAAACCCATTTAACATAGCGAGACAGTGTTTAAGCAATTATACTAATGGAAAAAAGTCCGGGCGACCGGACCTTTTTCCATTAGTATAACTCGATTTACAACGGGCACACTGGCCAATCAGCATGCACGTTTTGGGGGGGTCATGGTATAATATAGGTGTTTTCACACAAACTGAGTTACAACAGTGTGGCAGGTGATAAAACCTGCAAAAAGCATGCATACATATGAAAGCTGTAGAGCTCTGTAGCACTGTAACAATAAAAACCTTTACCACACCATCTTTAAAATAAGATAAGTTTGTAAATTTCAATAAAATTTTTATAAAAATAATAAGATTATGATAATCACAATTTATTATAGTCTTCCTTTAAAAGTCATATTAACTGCACTGCAGTAAAATAATGCACATTTAATGGTACATATTATAGTAAGCATGCCAAATGAGGTTACTCCTCAGAATGAACATCACATTTATAATTTAGATTTGTATGTTTCATTTTGGCAGTTTGTATGTGTTTCTTTACCAGGGAAGCCATTTTAGATGCACTCCCTTTTCAGCAGAGTTTCAGGTACAATGGTCCCAGAATATTAAGGTAAACACTAGCTTGTAACTGGACACAGAATGTAAGAATCGGTTTACTTACAAGTTAGCAATATTCCAAAAGTTTTCATTCCAGTGCTAATCCCTTTAATATATAACACACAGATAAACATACTTTAGTATAGAAGTATCACGAAGATTCTTCACATATCTCTAGTTTTCTTCCTAAAACAAGTCATCCTGTAGTAAACAGTTATTTATTACTGTATTACACTGTATGCCAGGCACTATACACTTTACTAGGATTGTTATCCTGCTCCATTTTTATTTACTTCACTTAAGTATAACTGCATTTATTTATTGATTTATTGCTGCCTGAATGATTACGTAACTGACTGACTGATTCTGCTCAGCATATAGTAGAAACAAATACAAGTCTATAAAACTTCATAACTATAGTAACACTGAAGTAACTACGATTAAAAAAGTACTCATTTTAGAATAAGAAACCTACTTTACGTGATGAAAGTATAAGGAAAGAAAAAGAAATGGTTAAAAATGTTGCACATCATCTTCTAACTTAATACAATTTCACAAAGCACACAAATACCACTAAATATTCACACACAGCACACAAATGCTACTTAATATTCACACACAGCGCACAAATACCACTAAATAAATCACTTTTTGCATCCTTCTGTAGAACAATTAAGATCAGAACTGATCTTGGCTAAATTATCTTTCTTTCTGAGAAATGCTAAACAAATCACCAACAAGCTAAAAAGTCACACTGCAAACTGAAAGTTATGTATTATACATTAGGATTATACATACAAGGCTATCTCTGACCCTGCTTTACTAGACATGCTGCATATCCGTAAGTCAAATGGTACATGGGTTACTCACTCTACATACCTTAACCTAGTATGTGGCATTAATAGAACCTGCTGGAGGGACAGATTTGTCTCCCAGGGGTTATCACACCTTTGGAACAGACTCCCACAAAACACCTCATTCGCCCTCTTCAAATGCAATCTGGACGAATGAATGGGTAACTGTAAATTCACCCAGGGGGTTCCACCTGTGTCCCTCTTGGACAGGGGCAATAGGTGCTGATCGTGGAAATAAGAGTAGAACTTGGCTAGGCTTGTAAGTGCCCTAGGGTCATTAGCCTAGTAACTTTCTATGATCCTATGATTGAAAACAGCGCATCAGTTAAAACAACTTGTGTCTGTTGTTCACGTTAGCATCCCATACTTTGAATCTATGATCTTGAGTCTCACCAAACAGTACCATCATTAGTCCATCTAAGGATCACAACAGTAGGTGGGAACAGACAGAACAGGCTGGTATGAGGACTGCTGCAGAATCACGTAACAGCCCAAACAGCCTCCATAACAGTTCCAGTGTAAGTTTATTCATTCTTGTGAGAACAAACTTGGGCTGAGTATCTAGAGGAAATGTGGTATCTTCAAAAGGCTGTATAAAACAGCTCAGTAACTTTATTTTCACATTTCAATGAAGCCACAACTTGCATGTTAGAAGTGGTGCAGAGAGCCATGGATATGCTGAGAAATTTGCATATAGTAGCAAACTATAAAAATAGAAATTTTATACAAAATAAATAGTTGTGGAAATTTTGGAGGGGCTGATATCCTGCAAATTTAATAGCAGCAGACATCCCTGTATTTTTATTGATATGATTCTAAGGAAATTTATTTCATGCCATTACAGCATTACAGTAAAACAGTCCATATGGAATAACATTACCCACATTTTTCCATCAAATTAATTCTCTAGATATTTCTACCTATGTATCTATATCCATCCATCAATCTATCTCTCTTCTCTCTCTCTCTCTCTCTAAATATATATGTATTATATATAGGGACACTAAATGGCTGAGTGGATTGTGCTTGAATTCTGTTATGTCTATCATATATCATTGAGCACCTAGTAATGACCACTGGGGAGCATGGAAACATGAACTTGCCATCTCCCTACATGAACCATCTTAAACTCCAGTTATTCAACCAAAGTGAGTATGATTCAAAAAATGCAATGGTAAGCTGAGATATGTATACACACTTTATATATATATATATATATTCTTTTTTCATACTTTTATTATAGGATGAGATTCAATAAGTTGTCCAGGAGCAGAATTAATGGTTTGCTAGCCCATGTAGCAAATTTCAAATGAATTAATATGCAAACTGTGAATGGCAGAATCCTACCTGCTATACTGGAAAAAATACAGAATTTTCCTTTCGCCAAAACATACAAAGAACAGACGACGAAGGCTCCTAATGCATTTTTTCTATAAGCAGTAGTTTTTTTGGTTGTTGTTTTTAACATGTCTGTGGGGTCAGACCAGTTGCTCCTCTTCCTTCACCTGACTAGCCAATGCATTCCTACACTGGGGCAATTTGGTCCCATGTGGAAGTGAGAGTTAATGAGTGGACCAGTAGGAAGATCCTGCAGACTGTGCTATCCATACCCCTCCACAACTTTGTGAGTTCTATAGTGGCTGCCTTTGGGAGATGCATAAGTACTTCTGCACGTGCATAACCTCCCAACCAAGAGAGACACTGCTTGAATATGAAGTTCTATTTGTTGCCAGTGAGAGACCTACATTCTTGCAGGTGTCATTAATAGATGCAGTGAGCCAAACTTCTTCCCTCCCTCCCTACAACCCACCACTCCCAGGATCGGTGAGTCATCATTGGCAGCTCACTCCTATCGTCCACTTCCTCATTCCTCCAGCACCCATGGCACAATTCAGACAGAAGCCATCTGAGGCATAGTCAGGGTTTTATCCATCTGTACCACTAGACCACGTCTGCCATAATAAATCTTGATCCAATAATATTTCCACTGCACCACAGCAGCGAAATGTTTTTTTTTACTTCTCTATCTCTAACTGTAAAATGCAAACATGAAACTAAAACTTAAATGCAGTATTTATAAAAATGATTCTTGCAGGAGAAGGCTCCTTGAGCCCCTCATGTGTGTGTGTGTGTGTGTGTGTGTGTGTGTGTGTGTGTGTGTGTGTGTATATACACACACATATGCACATACACACTCTCACTAATTACATATTCTAAACCTGAAATTAGACAGCCATAGAGTCACAGACAAATATTTAATTTTACAGAATACAGTTTAAAGAAAGCTTGCATCTGGGTTATTAATTTTACATGTATGAAATGTGATCTCTACTATCAAGAAAAGTCTATTAAATAAATGACTATGCTGTGACACTAACACAGGTCTTATTAAAAAAGGCTTTTAAGGGATATAATAAGCATAACCATGAACAATACTAAAATCCAAAATAAGTGCAGTCTAGGTTAAGCAATACATGGCACAGAACCCAACCAGAGGTAAAAGTTTTATGAACTGTGAAGCAGCTATGCCATAACTACTGAATTCCTGAAATAGTATTTATTTTTCCTTCACTGACTACTCTAAACCTTTGACTCTTTGGACCATAACAAACTGTGGCAAACTGTTAAAGAAAGGTGACACAAGGTCTTTGTGTTTGCTTCCAGATGAATCTGTATACAGACCAAGAAGCAAGAAAAATGAATATGGAATAAATGCCCAGGTCTTCACTGTACTTATTTGTATTTATGGTAAATAGATGTGTGATTGAAATGCTAGGATTTATGATGATGATGATAGAACCTGGACAGAGATACTAAACTATATATATTATCAATATCAAAGAAACATATAATTAAAAAATAAGCCAAGCTACAAAAGTTCAAAGACCTCAACAATAATATCACGGCTGTGGGACGGCTGTGGGCTTTGGTTTTTGTAAAAAAAAATTTTTGAAATGGAAAATTGGTATTGGATGAAAATTTGTATTTGTGGAAACAGGAAGTCAGGATCAGATCAAAAAAGTCTCAAATCAAAGAAAGAACTTACTAAAAACTACTAACTAAACTAAAACTTGAGTGGTGGAAAAGGACTTGAGCTGGAGTTGTGAGGTGGTGTCTGTACACTTGGGTTCTGTGAACTTTGGTCTGGCAATTGAACTACAGTTGCTATCAGATTAGTCTGGAGTTGCCAAACAGTACAGGCAAGGCCTGGTGGCAGTCATTGAATTTGGGTGTGTGTATGGTCCATGTTGGGTGTGGGATGGGGGAGTATGTTCCAATTCTGGATTGGAGCAAGAGGACAGGCAGGACTATTTCAATGGAAAAGACCATTGTGGAAGTTAGGGTCCCCACTCATTGCAGCCCATTGTACCTCTACTCCTAGATGTTCATCAGGTGCCTGTGATGGGATAGGACTGCATAAAAGGAAATCTCAAATGACCCATCTTGTCTGCCTGAATAATAACCTAGTCCATCCCGGTTGCCCCAGTGATGGGAAATGAATGTGCCAGTTGCGCAGGAGGGGAGCTTATGATCAACAGACCGCTGGGGCAAATAGAGGAAAAAAATATATAAGTCAACTTCCTTGGCCACGCTGATGTGGGGAAAGCCTGAAACAAAAGAAGAGAACAGCAGAGGTTAAGACTGACAGAATGCATTACTGAATTATGACTACAAATTTGCAGTAACTTAAATGAGTAGTTGTTGCCAGACAAGCCTGGTGTTCTAAAGACCCTGTTGCCATGATGATTCAGACTTTAAATGATTAAATAACATAACAATATTTTAACTTGTGGTAGGTTTAAGCCAATTTATGCCTGGCTTAAGCAATTATGAGGTCTAACCACAAAATTTAACATGAAGCTCAACGTGCTGTGGTACAACTTAACAAGTCTGAATGTGAAATGACTAACTCATTACATCCTTTAATTAAAAGACTAAAATTATGTTTCCTGAAACAGTGCTTAGCAAGCTACAGTGTACCCCAACAAAACACAGTCTTGGAGTTGGCATATTATTTACAACAGGGTTTGAAAAAGCAAATCATTCAAATTAATTAGAGCAGGGTTTGGAAAAGCAACTGCCTCACTCCCCAAGACACATTTTATTCCTGAGAATGTAATTTAATACTTCATAAAATGCAGTTTCAGTCTTTTGTTTTCAGAATTTTGTAATTCAGTGCTTTGGTGTTTATTCTTACCTAGTACTCCCAAAGTATATATTTTTACTCACTTACAAACAATGGCGATTTACATATCACACACATTAGCTTTGTTGATAATGGTGTACTGCGTGTTAGCAGAAAAATGGGTGGATGGTGAAAACATTCATACTCACAGCATTCCAGTATATTAAAGTATGAACGTTATTTGTGTTTCTTTTCCAAAAACAGCAGGGATGATTTTTTCCACTTTCTGGCTATTTTTCCCATAATTATACAACAGGCTGAATTTCAGTGACTTTTTTCACGTGCTTGTGTATATGTGCATGTTAGTTTGTTGGTGTGTATGGATTTTTATAGATACGGATATAGATATAGATATGTCTACATATCAATCTACATGTACTCAGTATTTTGAGATTGAAAATATTGATGGCTGCAGCAATCCTAGATTATCTCAGTGCTGCTAACACTTTCCACTATTTTGTGTCTGTCAGAGAATCCAGCATAGTTACTGTTCATTCCATGCTAAAAGTAAATGGAATCTTAAAGGTATAGGTTTCTGAGGGTGTCACAATTCAGGCTGCACCTAAGTAAGACATCTTCCTATCATGAGTCATTGCTGAGTAGCTTAATGACTTCTAAGAAAGCAAGCTACAGTACATACATGTAAATATGTTAGGTATTCTTCCTATTTTTACCCCATCAAGTTGTCCAAGCTACCTGTGCCCAACCAAACAATTTATTCATCAACCACTCAAGAAGTACCCAGGCCCATCTCTAAGAAGGGTGAGACTCATTCAACATATTTGCTCTTTGCTCAAAGGGGTTACTGTGGTCTTTCATGTGGTGCAAGGGCTGGATCTAATCCCTCCATGGGGTAAAAGCTCTTTGATCCATTTATTGCCTTGGTTAAGCTCACAAGTCATAGCCATCAATTAGTGGTGACAGTGGGGAAGTACAGAGCAGACAAGTCAGTTGGTCAAACAGACATAACCCACATGATTCGAGCCCGCATTCTCACAGCAGTATCTCCCTTGAAATCCAACATAATTTTCTTATGTCCATAGAAAGCAGGCAGACTACTGCATATGACTTCCCTGAGTGTGCAGCAGCATTGTACTGGTAGCCTGTAATCAACATGTTCATGCTTTATGGATGCAATACCCAGTGCTCCCTCTGGGTGTCTCCCAAGCAGCAAGTTAAGAGTGCAATCATTTCTGTCTTGAGCAAATCTACCAAACTTTGACAGAGAGAATCTGCCAAAAAGTTTTGGTGAAACTCTTAGCTACTGAGGTAATGCCCTCGTAATGAGGTACACTTGAGAGGTATGCTTAGCTAATGTTTACATTCCTACACACACACACACACACACACACACACACAAAATCACCTTGGCCAAGCACTCCACAGAGGTGAAGTGAGACATTTGCTATTTTTTTTATCTAATTCTATAACATATTAGGACTTGCAAAATATTGCTTTATTGCAACCAACATATTTCCATGTATTTCTAACTGGAGTCTTGTTTATATGCTAGGAAAATTTAGTTAAGCTATTGCAAAACATAAAACAGTAGCTGTGATATCAGGTACCTGCACTTCATTTGCATTCTCATGCAATGTGTTCCACTAAAGATGCTGCAGCTACAAATCCATATCCTTTGTTGTGTAATATTAAAGGGAAAAGCCAAGTCCATTCAATCAACAGTTTTACAATGGAGAATAAGGACCAAGCAGTATCTTATACAAATTGATGCCTACCTTCTACAGACTGGAAGCGCATAATGCTACAATGAGCACATCCTTGGGACCATGGAGGCTAAACTCACTTTTTGTCATTTGAATAAATACGTAGATTTAAGGTAGTTTGAAGGAATTTGACATCACTAGACAATGTCAAAATGTGAAAAACTACCTTTTATTAATATAAATTAAAATACGGATTGTATCTTCTCCCAGTAAATTTTTCCCAAATTTTCCATTCTTATAACACCTTGTTATAAATGCAAGGACTGAAAACATCCACATATTGTTGCAAAAATGCTTGTTAAACTCTTCTGTAAAAGTATCTTTTGCATGAAGAAAAATATTTTGCTAGGATCTAGGATACAACAGCTATTTCAATCAGCTGCTACATGTAATACCTATACTGCAAGTTTTGGACCAAAGCATTTGATATTTTCAATGTGGCAATGTTAGATCTAACAAGCAACAGAAAAAGAAAGTACTCCTTCTTCCTGGAAAAAATATTTTATTAGTGTTCACATACCGGTTTCGGATGCATAAGCCTTAATCAGTGTAAAGAACCACTGAAACATCTTACCATTAAATACTTTCTACTTACATCCCATTGGTTAATCACAATCATTTAACCCTGGTGGGAACAGGCCCCCTAACCTCATAATCCACCTTTTTTCTTTTTTGTCCAACACCTTATGTCATCAACTTTTATTATTCCTCTTGTTCCCAATTTTATTAATAACAGCAAAATAAAACTTGGCAGTACTGTATTGCAACATGTGTCTGTATAAAGCATTAGAATTTTTTTTTACATCTAATATCACTCATATGTTCCATTATCTGAAATTTTAAAGGACGGGAGGACTGACCAATATAAAAGGATAAACAGTTACATGTGGTTAAATATATCACCCAATCAGTATTGCAGTTGCCAAACATATTAATATCAAAAACTTGTGAAGTATTTGCAGATGAAAATTGCTCCATCTTACAACATATTTATAGTTGCTACAATAGCCGAAAGGTTGACATCCTTTAATTAAATGCCCTCCAAGTGACAATTGACCCATAGTTGAACCTACATCTATATTCTTTTTGTAGTGGTTGAACCAACCCCCTAAAGTCTTACCACGCCTAAATGTAAACAGACAATTAGCTGGTAAAATATTACTTAAATTCTCATCTAAGAACAATATGTGCCAGTATTTTCTCACAAGGGCCATAAAGGATTTGGTATTATTTCCAAAATTCGTAACTAGCCTTAGAGGCCCCTTTGCCATCTTTTTAGATGTATATTTTAAAAGCTGCTTCCTATCTATGTCCTGAGTGGAGCTTAATATTTTCTTGACATCTATGTCATTTTATCCCTTTCAACAAATCTCCAAACCAAATCTTCAGCTTCTTTGCAACTTCACTGTTGTCCCATATTTTCTCCACTTTTTGATGACTGTCTTCACTGTGTTCCATGGTATATCCAATGCCGTTGAAATTTTTTTGTACCTTTCTCCTGACTGATACCTTTCAAAAATGAGATCCCTTTAATGCTTTGTAAGCTATCTGCGAACCATGGCTTTTGCTGTACCAGGCAACTGAGTAAATGTTAGGAAAATCCTACTAGGACAGTTGAATTTTATTTGGGGTTAATCAGAGTCTCTAACTGATGGCAGGTGTGTACCCAAATAGACTGAATGCTGTAATTAAATCAAAGGTGCTTCAATAACGTATTAGTTAAAGGGTTTGCACACTTATGCAACCAGCTTATTGTACCTTTTTTCTTTTTTATATTTTTTCCCCTAATAGATTTGTTTTTCAACTGAATTGTACAGGTTATAGGTCGCATTAAAACTGGGAAAAGTTTTGAAATGATTTATTGCGGTCTCATTTTTTTATATCACAAAAACTTGGCATTTTAACAGGGGTGTGTACACTTTTTATCCACTGTAGCCTTACCCATCCCATAGTCAATAATTATATATTACCCCTAATGAGAATAATTGGGATAATGCCACAGATAATTTGAGGAGATAAAATATTCATTTTTTTTTTCTTTTTGCTAGATGTGTAACTTTTTTTAGACTGGGCATCCATTACTGTCTTATACGACTGAAATTGTGAGTATTCACAAATGCTTAACTAATGTACATGTGTGCTGAATGGTAAATACTCAGTGGATAGGGAGAAGAACATATGGATTTCTTTCTTTCTTTTTATCAGATGTAAAAGTTTCAACATGTCCACTTTTCTCTTTTGTATTTTGCAACTTTGATGAATAATTCATGTTTAGTGCCCTAACCTGGGTAAAAGGTTACGGCGAATGGGATAGCTAAAACTAAGAAATCTGATTTTTTTCTTGAGAACGATATGCACACATTCTTTAAAATGTTTCCAAGATACATGGAGATGATGAATGACACTTGTTACAGACGTATGCACATTACATACAGTGCAAGCAAGCAATAGGCAGATTGAGGAGTACTTGATTAGAACTGCTCAACTATCTAAGGCAGCCTTCTTCCAGGTAAGGAAGAACTTGTTTCTGTAACTAAACAAATAATACAATTATTCATTTAGTCACTATTCACTCCAGAATGCTAATGTTTAAACTTTCCATTTTAGTTTTCATACACTAATACCTAACATGGCTAAGTTCAAGTAATATTTACTGTTGAGCCCTTTTACAAGCGCCGATATCGTCTTCTCTCTGGAAGTGATACATTCTAGAAATATTTTGTATCTCAGATGTGTCTAGTGCTTCACTGATAGTATTACAAATAAATTGATCATTTGTAATACGACTCATGTATGCATAAATCCTCCTAGTTCATGTATATTTACTAACTAGGTGTGCTCACTGGACAGGTGGAACTTTTCAGAGGTGACTTGGAAGCACTGTTTGTTTAAATGATTTGCTCAGAGTTTCAAAGTTGGCAAATAGAGGTGAAGGGAATCAAATTCTGGACCCCTGACTACTAGAAGCAGCTCATTAACACCCAAAGCCGTAACACTCATACTAACTGCCAGCTATTTTTGCTT
>NC_056745.1:982767972-982972972 GCF_019279795.1 Protopterus annectens | reverse complement strand
AAAATAAGAGATGATATTTTTTTTATTTGAGAACAGGTGGTAAAAAATCCCAGAGGTGGTCCTTGTGAACAAATATTAGAGTATAGAGAATTGGTATGGCAGGTTTGCTTGAATGCAAGTGAAAAGCCAGGTTTAAATGATGCCACCTGTATAGCCTGTTTATTAAACTTAAGGGCAGTTAAACTGTGATCCACTGTTGAGTGGTTATCCTGTAGGGATACTGAGTGTTGTTTTTAGTACTAACAAATTATTTATGCAGGTTTAGCTTTTAAAAATATTTATGTTGTTTTAGAAAGAATCAAGTTCAGCTTATATGTATATCTTGCATTCTTATCAATGCACATTTAATTATGGCATGTGTCTTTAAGAAAGTAAAATGCTTTTGTAACTAGTTTTAACTTGCTCAGTGTTCATTGGCTGTATCATTAATTTAATATGTATTTAAATGAGCACCTATATTGTATGGTTAGTTCTGATAAAGTCCTTAATGGCAAGGATGAAAGCACTTAACTCGTTTTTATGCTTTGTGCTATTAGACTCTTCTTGATTACTAGAGCTCTTGACTGACTTCAGCCCTTCAAGCTGGCTATTTGTTATTGTTTTTGGGGCTGTTTCGTGGATTTTTGGTTATACCGCCAGGTTGGTTAAACAGGATGATACCATGGAGATCATCCACATGGAATTCACCACACATAAGGTCCATCACCATATCGTGGTTAGATACAGGTCAACATCTATGCCCCTGGTTTTTCAGTATCTCTTACCTAAACCTATTAGAGGCGCCCACCAGCCAAGCAAATACCCTATGATGGGTGACTACAGAATGGGAAACTTACAATACCTCAAACTCACAGTTGCAATACTTCCTGGACTTTACTAATCCAAGCACCCTGGAACAGATAGTATGCACTCTGACAAGAGGCTCAGACATACTGGATCTGGTACTCACCAACATGGGCGAATATTGCAGTTCCCGTTGAAGTAAAAATCAACCCCCCCCACATAGTAGCAGTTAGGAATTATTCTAAAGCAAACTACATACTAATAAGTGACAAAATTCATGGCTCACCCTAACCCTGAGACCAAAGTACCTATGCAGAATTATTCATGGAGTCCATAAACAAACGTGAACGACTGCATAGAGGATGCTGTACCTACAAGAAATAAATCAAAAACAACCACTAAAACAAACCCCACTGTTGGAACCCTCATTTAAACAGGGTATAAAATGAAAGAAAAAAAAAACTGATTGCTAAAATCATTAAAAGCAACTCCTTTAAACAGAAGTGCCCTCTTACACAACTACACAAGAAACTAAATACAAAACTAAAAGGTCTAATCAAGTCCAACAAGGCCAACTGTGAAGTCAGGATATCCTCAAAGGCTAAGGACAATCACAAGTCCTCCTTCAGCTATGTCCATAACCTTAAGAGCAGTGTGCCAAACTCAAGGTGAATAGTACCATCTTCTTTGATAAGGGTGACACAGTAAATCTACTGGCTGATAAATTCTGTTCAAACATCACCTCCACTCCTTGCAGCTACTCCAGGAAAAATCTCCTCCAACATACTTCCCCCAACTATTAGCAGGCGACCAGGTGCTGACAGCACTCGCTGAAACTAAGAACACCACCTCTATGGGACCCAACATATACATATCTCCAGTTGCCTCCTCAACAGTCTGAAGTACAACCTGTTAAGACCACTTGAGACACTCTTCAACTACAACCTAGAAACAGGCAGTGGATGAGAGTAAAACAGTACATACTGCATATCTTGACCTGGCCAAGGCATTTGATACAATACCCCAATCATGTGCTGTTGACAAGCACTCTGAGTTGGCCATAACCCTCCAAAAAACTCACTGGATAGCCATCTGGCTCACAGACATATCCCAAGTAGTCAGAGTCAATGAGTCACCCCCACCAAGAGACCAGTAATCCAGGGCTCTCTGCTGGGCCCACTGATGTTTGTCATCTACTTCTCAGAAGGTGGTGCGAACATCCAAGGTCTCTGGTTCAACAAGATTGCAGATGACTGTAAATTGGGAGCTATTATAGGTTTCCCCAAGACACCAGCATCTTGCAAGAGGGTTTAACATGGAGGAATGACTGGTGCCAAAGATGTGGTATAAATCTCAAAGCCAAAACATGCATTATAATGCCCTTTGGGAAACTGTCAACCAATTTAATTGCTCCATCAATAACCCCCCCCCAACCTAGTAGTAAGAGATCTGGGAACAGGGATCTCTGAATATTTGTAGATGGCGATCTACCTCTTGATCAACATGTAGCTAAGGAAATCATTCTATGTTACCCAACTTATAGGTAAGGGTATGGTATCCAGGTCCAAGGAAGTTATAGTACCACTTTGCTTGGCCCTTATGAGACCTGCCATTGAGTACAATGTCCCCTTTAGCATGTACCTAACCAGATACTTGCAACAGTCAGAATGCCCTCAAAGGTTTTTCACCAGAAGAGTTGAAGGCATAAATATCCTGTCCTTCACTAATCATCTGTATGCTCTGCCTCTGTATTTAGTCTCCTAAAGGCTTCTGAGAGGGAATCTTTGTCTGGATTACAGGGCTTCTAAAGACTAAGCCCTGATGAAATCTGTTGCACATGTGCAAAGCAAATAGCACCAGAAACACTAGATCCAGAAATCTGAACTTTGCTTGAGGCATAAACAAAAAGTGCTGGGAAGACAGATATGTGTTCTAAAGGTTCCCAGTGCTATGGAATAGGCTCCCCATCCATGGCCCTATTCAAACAAAACCTTGACAATGGGATGGGATATTAGAAATGTACCCCTGGTCTGGCTCCCCCATGTACCTTATGGTCAGAGGTCATCAATAAGAAAAGTAATATCCTAACAACCCCTTTACAAATACCTTAGTTACCTCCCTATTAACATGCCCCTTCTTATAGACACTCAGGATCCAAATGGGTTTAGGGTGTGCAGCTAGGCTTGTAAAGGGCATGGTGGTTATTAGCCTAGTAACAACCTATGAATAGGTTTTCTGAGTGGGTACACAAGTGAAAAGGTTCCTTTGGGAAAGGTCTTATAAAGTTTATAAGAGGTAAGGGAACTTTCCTGTTGTCAAGTGTGAAAATCTGATACAGCTGCTATTTGCATTTTCACTGTAGAAAAAACTACAACCAGAGTCAAATATATAAGCTGCAAATTGGAGGACTTCTGGAATCAGGGCTGAGTAATGATTAGTGTTCTGAGAAGAAGCATATATGACAACTCTCTGATAGGATCCTGCTCACCTTAGAAGAGAGGAATTTGCCATTGGTTCTCCAGAACTGGAGAGTTAGTTTTAGGTTACAGACAACCAATGTGAGGTGTCCTGGAAGGGTGTGAAAGAAGATCCTGCACTGGATCTAAAGTGTGTGTGTGTATTGGGGGTGTCCCTGATAATGATGCCTCAAGTTAGGGAAACCAATTTTTTCCAGGCCAGAAGGGGGCTATGAAGATGACATGGGCCTTGTACTTGATCGCTTCCTGAAAAAAGCTGGAGATCAGTGCTACAGGTGATATTTCATAAAGAAATTGGAGAGTTCATTGCTGGCTAAGAGCATCTCAGGCAGATTACCATGATCCTCCCACAAGGACAAAGTATCTGCTATATTTGGTTTTGTCTGGGGAGTCAGGAAGATCACACCAGGTGAAAACTACAGTAATTAAAGATTTTTTTTTTACTGCTGTATTAAGGGACCACTTGTGAGGCATCAGTAGAGATCTGCTGAGCCTGTCTGCAAGGCAATTGAAAGTTTAGACAATGTGTGTGGCTATAAGAAAATGGTACAAAGGCCATTGACAACTGCCAGACCCTCACTGATTCCCACCATAAAAGGTACAATCTGGTTTCTCCTTGTTTGTTGATGTACCAAACTACTGTCATATTGTCTATTTGGATGGAGATCACTCCTAGAGGGAGTTTTAAGTATCTTGCAACACAAGAAAGACTACTCACATCTCTAGGACATTAATGTGAACATGTGCTTTGTTGGTTGTGCATAAACCACGGAGCAGCCTCCCATTTTAATACTTCCCCACCATAGGGAGAGAGTGACCATAGTCACAACTTCTGCTGGAGATGGTGGAATTATGGGCCTGCCATAGTGTACATAAATGGAGTCAAGCCACCACTGCAAATGTTTCTTGCATGCACTAGTTATGAGAATCTGTCTGGATGGAGGATTTAGAAGAGTGTGTAGCAGTTATTATGAATCCTCATATGGTAATGTGCAAACTGAGCCATTACTACTGACAACTTCATGAGACCCAGAACCTTCAGAACTAGTGCTGCAGTTGGGGATGAAACTTGAAGAAGGGTTAGGACTGCCAACCTCAATATCTGAATTATGTTAGGCAAGAAAGAAACTATGTATTCTGTTATGTCCAAGTAGCAGCCTATGAAGAGCATTTTCTGGCTTGGGAGACTTGACTTGAAAATTCCCAAGGCCAGACAGTTGAACAGACAGTCCCTGGCCTGCAAAAGAGAGACCATTGTGGGAGCAGCCAGGGAGCCAGTTGTCCAAGTGCAAGAAAACTCTGCATAGATAAGTCACTATGACAGCCACACAATTGGTAAACATCCTGGGGACTGTAGTGAGATCAAAGGGCAGGAATTTATAATGGCTGACTCCCAGACAGAAGTGAAGTAACCCCTGGATTCCTTTGCTATCATTACGAGAAGGTAATGCTATGAGACAAGGTAATATCGACTGCACTTTGGCCATGTTGAACTTTGACTTCATTTTATACTTGTTAACTAGCTTAGATCCAATACGGACCTGGAGTCCTGTTTTTTCTTTGGAACCAAAAAGAAGCTTCTGTAAAAACCTGACCCGCTCTGGTTTCAAGTAATCTCCTGGATGGCTCTTTTGAAGAACAAAGAGGTGACCCCCCCCACACACACACACACACTCTTGCCTGATTAGGTGGCACATAGGGCAATGTCTGTTTTGGTTTTGGGGAGTTTGGAAAAAGGTTTAGAACAGCCTCCGGATATGATCTCTTTGATGTATTTGACCTGTGTGATGGTGTCCCATGCAGATGGGTGTAAAGGTAAATGATCCCCCACTGCTTCCTAAGGGAAGCAGTTGGGCTGCCCTTCAGGGATGATGGAGCGGTCTGCCCGAAAAGGGCCCATGATATCCCTGGTTCTGTGGACCTCCTCTTTCTCTAAACCTGAATCCATTGAAGTGGCTGTCTCTGCTATGGCCACCACTGTCAAAAAGTGCCTCAAACTGCTGATGCTCAGTGTGTCTGAATCAGACTGAATTGGGCCCCTTTTGGTTCCTACAGTATGATCTTTGTGAGGCCTCAACCTTCAATCCAATGGCAGGAAAGATCTTTCCATCCTGTTCGCACTTCTGCATCTTTTCTTTCACTAATGGACTAAAGAGAGAACATCCATCATGGTGGGGTAATGGTGAAGAATGCTATAAAGTGGTCTGCAAAGTCACAGAGGTGCAGCCACTTCCTGGTGTATCATGGGCACAACAGTTCCAGCTTCCCTCACCACTCCATCTGCCATGTTATGTATGAGGTGCATGAAGAGGTTAGATATGCTGAACATTTTACCTAGGGCTACATCCAATTGTTTCCTGGAATCTGAAGTCAGGAGTGCTTGTGGAGCAAAATCTTTCTGGAGACAATTCATATGGGTGGCAGAGTTCAAAGCTCTTATGGTGAAGTTCTCTGAAGCATATGCCAGCTTTCCTAATCTAGTCATTACCCTGGATTCTCTGTTAGGGAGGTGTGCAGAGCATAAATCACTGGCCATCTCATTTTTGGTTGCTGCTACCATTACAATGGAATCCACAGTAGGAGACTTTGCCCAGTGATGCTTGTCCTTGTGAGGCCTCAGAATTTTGCCAAGCTTTCAAGTCTCACACATATTGGGGTCTGCCATGAACTCTTTACTGCCAGATCAATTAGCTTATCTGCTGCAGAGACCACCGAAGAAGTAAATGGGACTGAGCCATAGGCCTCAAAGAGAACCTCACCTTGACAGGGGGGTTCAATAAGGCAAGATACCCTCTGCCACATAAATTCCAATATTCTACTGAAAGGAGTTTCTCCATGAGGGGACTGGGTGGAACTCTGTCGTCAGAGTCAGTATCTGGTTTGACTGGGAGTCTATGTGTCTTCTTTTATAAGTCGTCCTTTCTCTGCACATCATTTCAGGTAAATCCTGACTTTTCATAGGACTCTGCCTGCTGTGAATCAGTAGTTTTGATGCCTGTGGCTTGACTTTGACTCAAGGATGCCTGATAGGAAAGGAAAGAAAAGGACCTGGAGTCTCAGGATGAAGCTGATCCTAATGAGGCCTGTGTCTCAGCTCTCATTGGTGAGGCAATTATACTCTCCATAACCTGTAAGGATATTACAACCTCCACTGGATCCAAAGATCAATAACCAGACACATTCCTTCTAGAGGAGAAACAATGAGAGCAGAAGACAGTAACCTTGAAGCAGAGAAGGTGGATGACCTTGAGGAAGGGATATAAATCAAAGATTCAAATGCTGTATCTAATACTACAAATGGAGCTGTACAAAACATCTCTTAAGGTGGCACCAAAGTCTCAACATCAAATCCCCCAGAGAAGATCTCGGTCCAGACGGAGTCAAATTCAATATCCATAGTGCTGATGGTGAGGTAAAGGTTGCTGCTGAGGGCACAGACCCTGTGTGAAGAACTGACTCTGATACCACTGGAGAAGGAGCTAACAGAGGGGACAGATGAACTGCACCAACTACCTTCAGAGCTGAAGGAGATGGTATGACTTCTGTTTCAATCTGTCTCCTTAAGAAACTCCTTATCAAGGGATCCAGCTCCATCTCTGATGAACTCTGGTAGCATCTGATGAATCTCAGTGATAACTTGGAGAGAGGAAAATACATGATCCTTGAGGTTTCCTCTCAGAAGAAGCCTGTCTGGTGGTTCTCTTTGGTGAAACAACTTGCACAATGATCATCTCTGGAAGCTCCAGATCTGGTGGAGAAATGTACGTGGATTGTCCTAACCATAGGGACATTCAACCTTGGTGTTTTTAGTACTTCAGATGGTTCTGAGTCATTTGAGCACCCTTTTCTTTACTCTGATTCCTAAGCTTTTGAAACTTTTTAGAACCTTTTTTGTTTTTTTGTGGAGTCTAGATTGGAGGGAAACAGCCCCTTTAGAGTTGACTTGTTTTTTTCTGTCTGATAAAGCACTCACACTGAAGGCAAGTCATATGCCACCCCCAAGAGTACTATGTGCAAATCAATTTTTTAAACTTTTTCCTTGTCTTGGTCTACATACACACACACACACACACACACACACACACACACACACACACACACACACACACACACAATGACTAGCAATAACCCCTAGTAACTGTTAAGTAATACAGTAGCAATATATGTATATATTTATATCTGTCCATTTATATATTCAAGAAAAGATTTTTTTTTTAAGTATCAGTACCCAACTACAGGAAAAATGGCATTGGGAATAAAGAAGGAGAAAAAGGGATACATTTTGACTGGAACTGCAAAACTACAACAATGATTAGAAAATATTAATTCTGACACCCATGAGTAAAAGGGAACAAAAACTGGGCAACTGAAGAAAAGCAGTGTGAAGCATTTAGCTTTCACCAAGTAATGGAGATCCACTACTAAAGACAATGGCAGCAAATGAGGTCTGATGTAACTCTAGACCCTAGTGCATTATGGGAGACATCTCAAAGAGGCTCAAGGCTACAGCACTGAGCTGGATCTGACAAGTGGCTCACGGACCCACAGGGTGGACTGGACAGAATGAGTGAACAGGATCCTGCAATGTCACTAACTCAGTGTTTTTTTTTCTCTCCTGTAATTTATATTTCTCTGCAGATTTCTTGTTTTTTTTTGTTTTTTAAATGGAAAGCTAAATTGTTGACACATACTTCCATAAGCATTGCTTTTATGCAGTATATTATTTACTTTTCACTTGTTTCTTATTAACCAGGTTAGTGCACTGATCCAGGTGTGCCATATATTTATATTGCCCTGGAGAGCAATACATATAGAAGAAAAACAGCTAACAATATAAAATGTTAAAAACACAGCAAGCAGTAGTATCAGAAAGCATCAGCCTTGACAATAAGAGTTAGTTAGTAAGACACAGAAATGTTAACATCTTGAGGAAGGAATATCAATTGATTCAATCATTAAATAGTAGTTATCCAAAAAATGTAAAGACATCATGTGACCACACTGCTTTGCCAGAGATGGCCTTCACCTGTCGCCTCTAGGGCTTGGGTTGCTGGCAAAGGAACTTGCATCCACCTTTGTGCCTTTGTTACGCAATGTCATAAGAACAAAATTCCTGACGTAAAAATATCCTCCAGAAATGAACTCAGGGTTATGTTGCTTAATGCTGGGAGACGCTGATGTCTGCACATCACAGAGATATGGTTCGAGGCCTCAGAGAGTACCCCAGCCATGCAGGACTACAATGCCTTCCACACGTTCAGACCACAAAACGTACGTGAAAAAAAGAAGGGAGGAGGAGTATCCATCTTCATTTAATACATACTCAACTCTAGACTGGTAAAACAGTATGACTCCTTAGAGCCACTCTAAGTTCAACTAAGTAGGAAAGACCCCCATCCATGTCATTGTTAGCTATAGGTTCCCCATCATGAACCACAAAAAATACACAGCCTAGCTGGACCTACTTGAGTCACTCTAAGTACAGCCAAATACCCTAGTCATGGGTGACTTTAGCTATCCTTTCATCAATGTCACCATACTACAAAATGGGCTTACACAGACAAATGACTGGTGTCAAAGCCACGGACATAAATTAAATGCAAAAAACTGCATTATCTTCCCCTTCAGCAAAAGAGAAACTGCTAACAACAACATTAATATTATCCCCCTAAGTTCAAACCTAGTGGTGAGAGATTTAGGAACACAAGTTGATAGCAGCCTTAATTTTGATCATCAGGTGTCCACAGTAGTAAGGAAAGCCTTCTACTTTGTATACCTTATAAGCAAGAGTATAGCATCCAAAGCTAAGGAGGTTATAGCTCCCCTGTACATGGATCTCATCAGATCAATTATAGAGTACAGTGCCCCCTTTTGTATATAGCTCACCAGACATCTGCAGCAACTGGAGAGACCTTAAAGGTTTCTCACCAAGAAAATTCAGGGCCTACAACACATGACCTACATGGAGAGACTTAAGGTCTTATCACTTTACTCAGTATTGCATAGACTGCTTAGTGGTGACTTATGCCTGGCCTATGGAGCAGTCTTAGACCCTGCCTTGATGAAGCTGCTGCACATCCACAAATCCAATTGGGCAGGATTTACTGACTCTAGGGATCTTAACCTAGCCTGTGATATTAACAGGACATTCTGGATAGATAAAAGTCTCCCAGAGGTTGCCACTCTTCTGGAACAAACTCCCAATTCATGTAAAACAGAGCTCCTAAATGACCCTATTTAAGCGTAACCTGGACAATTGGATGGGAAACTGTAAATTCACACAAGGGTTTCACCTAAGTCTCTCTTAGCATCAGACGGTGCTGATCTTAGATTCTCATGCAAACATAGACTATATATCTTGGTCCATAAGGGAACAAGGGTATAACATGGTAGGCTTGTAGAGGCCTTAGGGCCAATAGCCTAGTAACCTATGATCTTATGATCCTGTGTGACGCACACCAAATGGAATTTGTTTCTGATGAAGTCCAAATTAATTTGGTGGATGAAAGACCTAAAACATTTTTGTACAGTTTCTTCTGAGGTGTACTGAGTATGCATCATAGCCAGTTTGTTCATTCAATAAATAATTTTCTGTATACCCTGAGTAGGATCCCAACCATGATGCATGTTTCCTCTTGCCCATGATGCACTGGAAAAGCATGCCCCACCCCACCCGATACTTTTTAAGCACTACTAAAGAATTCATCACCACATCACAAATTTCCCTTTTCTGACAAACTAAAGACCTGTTAGATCTGCACTCAGCATTATATGAATTACATAATATTACCTCTAATGTTTTTGTTTTGATCTGTCCATGTACATCAGTTGAGTGTTACAGAACGCTGCCAAAGAAAGCATGAATTCAAACTACCTTTTCATCTGTACCATCACAGCACAATTCACTGTGCAGTCTGCAGACATTTAACTTGAAGAAAAGAACAATGTACATGAAATAATTTCAACTGATAATCAACAGTTTTGTTAAAAACTGTGAATTGTCTTTCAAATTTAAACACAATTTAAGTTTCTTGCAAAATTGTGATGACTAAAAAAGAAAATAATTTAATTCAAGTTTTCAGTTTCTGTTCAATGTAATCTTACTTGAAGGAATCAGATGAATCAGTTTACTCTGTAACAGTAAGCCATGCATCAGAAAGGGAATTGTTTTTTTTCTTTATTGCTTAAGGGTTCCAGTGTAATTGTTCTGCCAATCGAATGCCATTTTTTTCTTCACCATGGGCAAAATAATTGAGCAATGTAATTATTAACCAGTCAGAAATGCAATGAAGTTACAGCTAATGTCCCTCGGTCAACAGCAAAACAAGAAAACATAGTAGATAAACAGACAAGATAATAAAATGTATTTCTCAGAGATGACAATGTCATACGTGATATTTATAAAGTCATTAGCAACACACACCCATGTAAACATTGGTAAAAGCTTTTTTCTTACTCTTCCTTATATGTTTTTTTTATTCTAGCAAGCGAAATAACTGTTTTACAACACTAAATACGAAAATAAATGTTAAAGAGTATATAAGAATCTCAAAGCAAAAACAAAACAAACAAAACAAACAAAAAGAAGAAGGAACTGGGCCACACCCCACAGTCACAATTTATTGTAAACAACAAAAACCTTTCATAGCAATTTATAAAGAACCCTACAGTTCACATTAAGGGCTGCAGGATAAAGGCCTTGTGTCTGCAATATGGAGATTCTGGATTCATAGGGACATTAGCCACAATGAGGAAAGACCTCATTATTGGTGAATTAAAATGTCTCTTAATTGGTATTAATTACTGTGAGTGCCGAGTAGCACTTCATGTGGTAGTAACAGTGGTGGCAGTGGCCGTATTGTGTTAGCACAGGGCACTATTTATTCTCCCACACAATCTGCATAGTGTGTATCTACACGTATGCTGCCAGAACATCCACAATGTCTCCTTTTTCCTGCCCTTGTAAATCATGGATGAATTCCATCAGTCATCAATGACAGAGTTTCACACTTCATATCCTTCTGACAATCCACGGTAGTGCAAAAGGTGTTAGACCAGCATCTTTCTAAATGTAATACCTGCCTCTGATTTTGACTGGTCTTGCACTATGAGACAAAAATTAAAGGTTAAAAGATAAAAAAAAAATCCTTGCTGTACTATCTTCACAGCAAGTGAAGCAGGTTAATTCTAAGGTTTACTGTGGCAAGAGTGCAGACTTCGACCCTCTTTTAGCTCCTGTACTGCATTGCTGCTTAATAGCATCCCTTGTCTCTAGTGGTTCCCCCCACCATATTTTATAATTAAGTGCCTTTAAGGAACACTATATAGAGCATCCCTGGTGTATTGTGTTCCTCCTCATCACTATTATGTGTAAGTGCCATTATGGCAGAATAGGTTATCCCTGGTGTCAAGCGTTCCCCTGGGCCCACATAATTTCAGACATCTCTGGTGTCTAGTGTCAACTTCCAACAATGCATGCATATAAATTACTCCCCGATGGCTAGTGTTCCCCAAGACACACATATTTAAATTATTCCCTGGTAGCCACTGCCTCTGCCCTCATCTATATTGTTAAAGTATTCCTGGTTGCTAGTGCTCTCCTTGATCTAATGTTGCAGGCTTTGCTCGTAGGTTTGTGGGTGTGCAGGTAAGACAGCTACCAAAAATCTACACACTTTCACACAATTATTACACACATACACACAACCCCCTCCATACCCAACTGCACTCAAAAACACAGACATCCATTCACAGAAACATACACACACCAACCTAACCTACCCCCATACTAACCTCCCTGCTGCTATCTCCCATCTAGACACACACACACACACACACACACACACACACACACACACACACACACACACACTTTTGCACACACCCTTAACACTAAGTGACTGCTAAACTTCCCAGCACTTACTTCTGCTTGGCTGGATGAACACAGCAAAAGCCTTGAGCATGGACAGGCTGTGCTACACTTATTTAATTGCTTGGCCATGTAAATGTCTTACTACAGACAGTTCCAATGAGAAAGCACATGGATAATTAGCATAGGCCTCTTCCCTGGACTGTCTTATTAGCATGTAGCATGGCCATTGAGCAATGTAACAGACAAGATAATAAAATGTATTTCTCAGAGATGACATGTTGCAGCACAGTGGTGGGGCTGTGTCTGAATCAGAAATGGTTACTGAAAAGTCTACACCTTGTGTACACTCAGTGGTAACCTTTCTGAATTTGGCCCTTGCAGAATCAATTACAATATCCAAACTTCCAAACATATTTGTATGAAAACATTTAGGCTATAAACTTTCATACTAAGGACACTGGTTGACAACAACATCGACTTGTTCAGTGTGCATGCAGCAGGCAGAAAAGCATATTTTGTAACCTATCTAATACAGAAGGACATACATATCACTCCAGGAAGCTCACTGGACTGCTTTATAGTGCACTACTCCTAATCATTGCTAAATACATTGCTGTGGTTTGCATCCTTTGAATAAGTCATTCTACAGAATTTGAAAATTTACACTGATTTCTTAAGTGAAACATCACTGAGGTGCAAAACAAACCATTCAGTAAGGTTTCAGGAAATGTCATTATAGTCTTTTTTTTACAGTGACCTCTGTTTGCTCTATCAGATGACAGTTTAACTGGTTCTATTTCATTGTCCATGCCTGGAATGCACAGTTGCGGGAGCTAGAAAGCAGATTTGGTAAAGTATTATTAAAATAAATATCCGTAACAAAAAAGATGACAAACGCATTACTTAATGTCTTTCTTGGAACTGGCATTACTTTAGTATCAAAAGAATTAGTCATTAACTTCCTTGAAAAATTTTGTATGTATGGAAACACTTCACTCCGTAGCATCATCACATCATCAACAGATTGAAGTGTTTGGGAAAGTCATCAACAGAACTCAATATCACGTGCTAGAGATGTTGATAGAAGGAAGACTGACAGTGTACAAATAAGATACATGTGGTTTGAGATTTTAATGCCAAACATTTCAGATATAAAGAACATTTTGGCATTGTGGCTAGGAATGTCTGTGTGATTCCTTGAGGGTTAAGGCTAGAGAAGGGCATACATTTTGTGTTGTGTATCATAGCTCTCAACTGTCTAGATTTTCACAGAAAGTCCAGATTTTTGTGTCATATTTTTGGCCTGTTCTTCATAAAATTTGTGGTATTTTGGCAAATTATTGAGGAGTGAAGTCAATAAAAAATGACACACATTTGAGTTTCAGACATCTGATCCTTCAGAAAATGCATTTTTACACAGATCCAGTTAATCTAGCAACTTTCCATGTTTATAAGAGCAATATTTAAAATCTGTCTCTATTTTTGGGTCTTTGCACCCCCATTATTTTAGGCTTAGGTTCATAGGTATGTACTAAGCTAATGGCCCTGGAGCCTTTACAAAGCTAGCCCATAGAATTACCCTGACATTGTGCCACCCAACCTTAGTTCCTAGTGCTTCTGCCGAGTAGAGCCACTGCAGTGATCCCTGGGGAGAATTTTCTATTTCACATCCACTCATCAAGGTTTCTCTTAAAGAGGGCCAGTGAGGTGCTCTGTTTGACATGTATGGGAAGTCTATTCCATAGCAAGGGCAGTCTCTGGGTTATGAACCTGTCCCTCCAGCATGTTCTGTTGATTGTGATAATGAGGTTGAGGTCACTGGAGCATGTGGTGAGGAGGGATTGTGATTTCTTTTGATGTAGCATTTCTAACAGAGCTGCATCAGACATGGCTTTGTATGTCAAGCAGAGATTGCCTCTAAGTAGGCGATATGAGACCGAGAATAGTTGGAGTTTTTTGAGTCTGTCCATATAGGACAAGTGTTTAAGGCCTAGGATCCTCTTTGTGAGGTACTTTTGTGGCCTCTCCAGTTGTTGCAGGTGTCTAAAGAGGTACATGTCAAATGGGGCATTGTACTCGATGACTGGCATAATGAGGGAAGAGCAGAGGGAAACAATGACCTCTTTCCTCCTGGATGCAAAACCCATAGTAATGAGATGTGACACATAAAAGGGCTTTCTGACCACAGTGGCAATGTGGTGGTCAAAAGAGAGGCTGCTGTCAGCCTGTGTTCCCAGATCTCTTATAACACCTTCTGTGTTCAGTGGACTACCATTGATGTGATAATTCATGGGAACTGGATTTTACCCAAAGGGGATGACAACACATTTTATGGCATTGAGCTTAAGGCCATGGTTCTGACACCAGTTGTTGGTCTCTGAGGCCTTTTGTAGGATGTAAGCATCACTTGGGGAGTTAATAATAGCTCCCAACTTGCAATCGTCTGCGAACTGTGTCAGCCAGAGACCCTTTGTGTTGTCCTGGACTTCAGAGAAGTAGATACCAAACAGGAGAGGACCCATGACAGAACCCTATGGGACTCCACTCGTGACTGGTCGGCAGTCTGATTTAGAGTACGCTACTTTCACACTGTGAGTTCTATCTGTGAGCCAGTTTGCAACCCACCTAGTGATATAGGGGTTGATGCCTAGCTTAGTGAGTTTTTCTATGATTCCTGAATGGGGAATGGTATCAAATGCCTTGGCCAGGATCAAGGTAGGCTGTATGAACCACCTTGCTTTCATCCACAGTTCTGGTGACTGACTCAAAGAAGTTGAGCAGGCATGATCTACCCTTCACAAAACCAAACTGTGTGGGATCCAGAGTTTGGAGATTCCCTAACATCCCTATATCCTTGTTTATTAGGTCCATGATGATGCGTTCCGTAGCTTTGCATATCAGACTTGTCAGGCTAATGGGGCGATAGTTCCCAGGGTCTGTAGTCGCTCCTCTTTTGTGGAGAGGGATGACTGTAGCAGTGTGCCATTTGGTAGGGACAAAGCCTGAGGTGAGGCTGTGATTGAACAGGGCACACAAGTGAGGTGCCAATTCACTCTGTAGTTCATGTAGAACACATCCAGGTATATTGTCAGGTCCCATGGAAGCTGTATTCTTGGCCTTGGACAGTGCTGTTTTAACCTGTGTAGCAGTAATACTGGGTGTCTTGCAATCTACTTTTATTATGATTGGTCCTTTGGGGGGTAGAGAGGGGTAAAGCTGGCACTGAATCTGTTGGCCAGTATATTGGCAATATCTGTTGGCTCAGTATAGGAGGTACCATTGTGCAGTAACTCAGAGCAAATCTGGGTATTGCCATGGAGATTCTTTACATAACTATAGAAGGCCTTGTGATTGTCTTTACTATCTGCTGCAATTCATAGCTAGCTTTAGAGGATTTAATGAGGGATCACAACTTTTTGTTGAGGCTGATAAGGGAGTTTTTAAAGTCTTGGGACTTCACCTTATTCTGCATCAGTTTCCTCCTTCTGTTGTAGAGTTTGTTTATGGCAGGGGACCACCAGATTGGCTTCCTTTTTTTGTTCTATTGGGTATGGCGAGATCCATTCATTTGTGTACATGTTTGTACAGTGCATTGGTGTATGATTCGGCGGTCATGCAACTATTCTCCATTTGCATGGGTGCCATGAAGTTAGCCACCTCTGTTTTTAGGAGCCCAAAGTTAGCTTTGGTGAAGTTTTTCATGGTGGTTACCCTTGCGGGGGGGGGGGGGGGATTTCCAGGGTGATTAGTTTGTGGTGAGATCTAACCCGGGAGGAGTTAACTATTGGTGTAGAGCAATGGTCGCCCATGTTAGGAATGACCAGGTCAAGGATATTGCTACCTCTAGTGAGGGTAAGAGTGAGCTGGTCCAGGGCATTTGAATTAATGTATTCCAGGAAATGTTGGGCAAGTGTATTGGTACATGAGTAGTTTTCCCAGTTAATGGAGGGGTAGTTGAAGTCGCCCAGTACGAGAGTGTTAGGTTGGATCCTAATATTCTCCAATGTGCTTAGGAACATGGAGTGTGAGTCTTGGGACATTGTTGGGGACCTATAGCAGGCTACGACCTGAATTGCTGTCTTAACCAATGTTAGCTGCACCTGAAGTATCTCTGATGCGTTATGTTGGGCTACTAGTCTGGAGTTGTGCACACATCCTTTATGAATATGGAAACACCACCACCTTTGGAGCATCGGTCCAACTTCTGTGGCTGAAAGGTGTGGAATGAGTTATAACCTGGTAGTGCAGGGTTGCTTTCTGCTGCCTTGAAAGAATGAAAGACAGCAACTAAGAACCGAACAAAGTACAAGTCCACTGGAAAAAAGTCGCAGAAAAAAACTTCTTGAAAAACTTTAATATAACAGGATTGAGTGCTTTCATAAGACTGTAACACAACTTCATCAGAATCCAAGTTCTAACAACCTCATTCCCCTTAAGTAGAAGCATTAAATCACCTGACCTAATTAATTCTTAAAGTCCCAACACATTGCCCCTATAAAATGTATATATAATAGACTTTTATTACGACTTATACAATGAATTGTCCTATGGTTAGACAGATTATTACTAACAGTTTTGCCTTTTTCCAGGGTTTTGAAGGCTTAAAAGAACTACTGGGTGGGAGACCAAGTTTTGTTACTAGGAGTGCTAGATGCCTAAAGAGTTTTTAGAAGTTGATGACAGAGGCAAAGATCTGTATAACAAAATAAAAAATGGTACTTTCAAATGTGGCAGCTGTAGTCAATGCTTTTGTATAAAGGAATCTGACCAAGGTAAGGTTAATAATATTAAAATAAAGATAAATTCACATTTTAATTGTAAAACAGAAGGGGTGATTTATTTAGCTATTTGTCAAAAGTGTCCAAGTTTTTATGTTGGAAAGACTATTCGTCAATTTAAGGAGAGAATATATGAACATTTGAACAATATAAAAAATAGGAAGATGAGTAATTCTCTTTATTGTCATCTTAATTTTCCTGACAGTGTTTTTTGTTTGTTGATTTGGACATGGTTGTTAAGCAGCACTGGGGTGGACCATGGTGTGACTTAATAGAATGCAAAGAGTTATTATGGCAACTCAAGTTAAACGCCACGGCCCCCCTGGACTCAATGAAACCATTTCCATAGCTAGTGTCCTAAGGTTAAAATCTTATTACATATGAAATTTTATATTACATATGAAATGTGTTTAAAGTAGTTTTATTATAAGAAGTGAAGTATTTTTAGATTTTAGAATTTAAATTCCACAACTTATATTCATTTTGTTTAAAAGAATATTTAATTAGTGTTATGATTTTGATGTCAACAGGGTCATAACATTCTATTATATATACATTTTATAGGGACAATGTGTTGGGACTTTAAGAATTAATTAGGTCAGGTGATTTAATGCTTCTACTTAAGGGGAATGAGGTTGTTAGAACTTGGATTCTGATGAAGTTGTGTTACAGTCTTATGAAAGCGCTCAATTCTGTTATATTAAAGTTTTTCAAGAAGAAGTTTTTTTCTGCAACTTTTTTCCAGTGGACTCTTTGTTCTGCTGCCTTGAACCAGGTCTCTGTTATAGCACAAATGTCGATGTTCTCCATTTTAAGGAGTGCCTTGAGTGAGTGCATTTTCAGATTTAGACTAATAGTGTTGAGCAGCATGACCCTCAGATTCCATTTGTTTGTAGCTGTAAAGGTGGTAATCTGGTCTTTGGAACACTGCCTAAAAAGGCACTATAGGGATGGCAAGAGCCTTGGCCAGTATCAGGAAGCCCAGGGGTGACAGATGCAGACCATCTCTGGCAAAGCATCGAGGTCTGTTAATCATGTCATCCTAGGCAGACAGATATTGGATCCCCTTAGAGTGACACCAGAATCTTAGCCAATTGTTGACATCGATCATTTTCTGCTTGTACTGTGGTATCATTCTTGGTGATGGTAGGATGCTGCTCAGGGCTAGAGTCATACCCGCCTGGACTACATAATTCGAGAGCTCCTCCATGTCTCTTTTCATGTAGTCCAGGGAGGTACGTCATTCACACCCACATGTACAATGACAGAGTCGTATATGTACATGTTGTTGAGGGATCTGAGTGTGTGCATTATGTGACTGATCCTGGCACTTGACAGGCAGCTGACTGTTACTTTCTCCATATTCAACCTAGTGAGTGAGACATCAGTGTGCCTCACTATCGAGTCACCTATGACTAGTGTGTTAGGCATGCTGTTCTGCCTTAGGGGCTTTGGTTGAGTGGCACACTGTTTAGGAGAGTTATGTGTCTTATGATTAATGCTGTGTTGTGGTGGTCAAGTGCATTTCTGCCTTGGAGGTCTCTGCTGTTTGGACAGATTTTTATTGACAGACTCCGCAAAGCTGTGTGTGTGGTTTGTGTTTTTATGTGAAGGCAGTGCTGGTATGTGTTCTGGAGGGGTATGTGTTCCATGTGGTGTGGTTCAAGTGTTGACCTTCTCCTCTTGACCAGCTATTCCGGTTTTAGCTGGAGAGTGCGTAGCTTCCAATTTGGATATATAAGTGCATCTCTCGCAAGTCTGCATTGCCTCAGGATGCCCAAGTTCACCAGGTTAATAGGAGAAAGCACAGGGAACTGACCTTTAGACATGCCAGAGGGGTGGGCATTAATAATAAGCACTGGAGCCGTTTCCTTGTGGAACGTTTAGTGCTGGTAGCACTTTTGTGTGCTACAATAATTGCTACAAGAAGTCTGGTAAAGTGCTAGACTGATAAGCTAGTAAAAGTGCAGGACAGTAGAGAACTAGCAGGCCTAAGGAACAATTTGAAGAGCAGACTTTGGCACCACTCAGAAGATACAAACTGGATACAACATGTCTGTATCTGGACTAGACTAGTTACAGGAAAGGCGGGAAACAAGCGCAAACGTGGGCTTTTAAAACAAAGTTGAAAGAGATGGAAAAACTGCCCAAACGGACAATAAACTACAATTTCTGGGCCAGAAACCACTCTTGTGGTAAATAGGCTACCTAGTACTCACCACTCCCACTGATAAAGCTAGAAGGCTTCCCTCCAACACAGAAAGGCTTGGGGGGGGGGCTCAGAAGCTTACAAACAGTCCTGGATACAGCAAATCTGTATCTGGACTAGACTAAGTTACAGGAAAGGCAGGAAACAAGTTTTGAATTTTGTTTTACACTAGAACAGCACTAAAAACAATTCAAGTGCATTGCAAGTTAGCACACTTGAGTGTGTAGCAATATTAAAGCAAATAAAGTTTAAATAAATGCAATTTATTCAAACTGTATTCTGAGCTGAATTCAATTTTTGTTTTATTCAACTCTGAACAGTTAAAAAGTGTCCAGATTCCTTGCACTAAGAGGTTGAGAAGTATGTTGTGCATGTGCGCTCTGTATGTTTGAGAGTCTTGTGTAGTATTAATGTTAAACTAAGCCAAACCACCGCCAAGTCCGGGAACACAAGGATATCCACGCAGTCCACAGTTGAATATTTCCAGCTTGAAAGGACAGACACGCTAGGGTGAAGTTAAAAATTTTTTATTAAGCTATGCACCAAAGCTTTTTGTCGGCACCTTGCACCAACTTCATCAGATAAAACAAGTCCCTTAATATTCAAACCACCAGAAACATGCCCCCCTTCCTTCGAACAACATTTAAAGGTGCCGGTCAAATATACCAAAGCAACCGAATATAAATAAATATAAAATTATATAATGTAAATTTATATAATGTAAAATATCATGCTATATTAGAAATATTAACATATACTAAAATCAATTTGCTCAATAGCAAATGACAAATTACCTACATATAAACATGGGAACATCGAGACATGGACTACACTGAATTAAAGATGTATACTATGATTACCTACTGTCCATGAAAACAGATTAATATAATATATGTGTATATATATATATATATATATATATATATATATATGGATTCACTTTATAACCTCGAAATGCTGAAATATCGAATTTCAGTATCTCGAGACTATAAAACCGAATCCACAAAACACCGACAATAAAAAACCGCAAAACCACATAACCAAAAACACCACACACACTACACTAAACATACAACAAAACACCCACATCGCAACATAAACAAAAAAACAACATACATACACAACTCACACACACATAAGCGGGGGGGCAAGCCCCCTGCACCCCCCATGTGGGGGGCTGTGCCCCCCACACCCCCCCTACTTATATATACTAACTCCGAGATCACACAAACACAACACAAAAGCTCACTCACACACGCACATTCTCCAATCCCTCACACACACTCTAACTCCCACTCAAAACCCTTACAAAACACTCACTTACCTGACATAACACCTACATCCAAACACGGCACCGCGCACCAACAAAACCCAAACCCGGACATTACATAGCGCAACTTCATAACCGCGAATTCGACATATTTTCGACATACGTCAAATTTGCGATTATGAACGTTCGCTGTTTTGAACATTCGACTTTATAGCTTCGAGATACTGAAATTCGACATTTCAGTATTTCGATGTTATAAAGTGAACCCATATATATACACACATATGCAATAAAATAAATAATTAATTGAACCAGCCACATTGGCGAATAAATGAATAAATACATTATTACATCTGGCATGAAAATCACAATCAGCTAAAGTGCACGATAACTTGGAGGTTACGTAAACAAACGTGCAATAATACAAAAAATATAAGTATATAGATAATATAACTTGTACAACTCTAAATAACTGAAGCTAAAGCAAGATCAACTAAACAATGTCTACAATTTTATATCAAAAAACATGGCTCAGCTTGAATTGAATTTAAACTGGGCTAGTTAATTTTCTAAATAATATGGCACCAAAAAAAAAAAAACAAACAATTAAACGTTATTTAAAATTTCAGTTGTTAATAGACGTAAAACTAGGACTGTCTGAACAAGTGCACAAAACCTGGCAGCTAAAACAAAAGGCACCTCCCATCAGTTGACTCATCACCTTGCTAAACTTCTAAGTTTAAGGAAACAACCAATAGATAGCATACTATTGAGGCCTGGAGGATGATAAGCCTCCAACCTCAACTGCCACATGAGTTCTCTACACTCCAATCTGAGCGAATCCGGCCCCCCCACATTCCCAGAGCATAGTTGGTCAATAACCGAGAAAGTAAACTCATGACTAGGGTTATTGTGAACATGCCTGGCCAAGGCGTTGTCCAGTCTCCCCTTCTTGATGGCATACAAGTGCTTGCACATTCTGTCCTGTAGCTTCCTGATGGTCTTACCAATGTAAAAACCGGGACATGACGAGCATTGAGCCAGGTATACCACTTGAGTACTTGCGCAGTTATATCTCCCTCTGATCAGGAACTTCCTGTTCCTAATCAAAAAAGCTGTACCCGCCTTGACATATCTGCAAAACGTACATGTTACATTTATACATTCCAGCTCGTGAGAGAGCAGTATAATGTCTCCTTTCCAAAATGTCCTTGATGTTGGGACCTCTCCTGAATGTCACCATAGAGAATTGGTCAAAACCGGTCCCTCCAACCAAGTCAGCTGATAACAAGCGCCGATTCTTTTTAATTATAGCCACTATCTCACTGGCATCCAAGTTGAAGGTCAAAATTAAATTGAACTGAGACTTGTTGTTATGATGATCACATCGAGGAGATAAGGGGGTTAGTTCTAAATCAGAACAACCCAGAAAAGGTTGAAAATGCCCATTAGCTCTCTTGCCCCTGATCTCGGAGCACAACTCAACAATCAAGGCTTCAGGGTATCCTCGACATAAGAACAAGTTGGAAATAAACTCACACTCGTCCAGAAAGTCACTGTTCTCTGATACCATCCTAGCAGCCCTGACAAGTTGGCCCTTGACTACAGCTCTTTTTTGGTGGACCGGGTGTTCGCTATCAAAATGCAAATAGGAGTTGGAAAAAGTCGGTTTTCGATGAATTCTGGCTGAAAACCGGCCCTTACCCCTGTCCTTAAAAAGCTCCACATCTAAATAAGTTTTTTTTCCAAGTCGAAGGTTGATGTAAATTTTAAAAAAGTGGATGAGCTGTTAAATCTGTCCACCAAATCCTGGGCCTCATCTTGAGTGCCATTGAAGAGGACAAAAATATCGTCCAAAAATCTAGTATACAGAGAAATTTTCCCCTGTACAATGGCACTAGGAAAGACAAAAACCCTCTCCCAGTGGGCCATCACTAAGTTGGCCACACTGGCCCCACAAGGGGACCCCATCGGGACTCCAATTAACTGGTGGAACCATCGATTATTGAATGTAAAAAAATTACTAGACAAGATAATATCCAGCAATTCACCAACCATCGATATCTCATTGGCTGAGGCTTGGTGAATAGCATTAATGTTACAAAAAGTTTTTTTTCTAAGTTGAACGTCATGAGTGTATATGTGTGGTTACACCAACAGCTCAGCTGTTAGACTATATATTTTATAATTCTACTGTACAATTTCAGAAAGTTTGTTAGAAATGTACATGCATTTATTTACTTCAGTTTGTTAACTGGTTAAGTGCAATGTTCTACTGACAGTTTTCCATCATGATTCATGGTTAAAGTACAGTGATATAAACATAATAATATAGACATGCTCTTCACAAAATGTGGATTGATTTATTTTGTACACCTTTGATATACAATTGGATAGAAGGACAAGAAGTGAACAAAAAGGATGCCCTGAACTTCATCACTAATACAAAGCAGGAGTAATCAGTCTCTTGATGCAGGTGTTCCATCAAGACAGCCTTAAATAGTTCTAATGTTGATTGTTTTTTGAATTCTATATGGTGGGGTCAATTTTAGAAAATGCTCTTTTTCCAGTTGTAGTTTTAAATTTAGGATGAGCTGGAGTGAGAAAGTCATTTTGGCCATTTCGTAGATAATAGGTTTGATCTCTGGTGAAGAGGACTTACTTTTAACCTGAATAGTAAATATCTCATATTTTTCACACAATGACTGTAGAAATGTCATACCAAGTGTTTTTATTTTTAATAAAAATCACATATTAAACATATAAATCCTAACAGTTAAGTCTAAGATGGACAGGCAATTAATGTTTCTGTACAAGTCAACATTTAAAAGTCCATAACATCAGCTTAATATGTCTTTAATAACATAAATACTGACATATTCACATTCATACTGACAAAGCACCCCATTTGCTTTATTACATTGCTGTGACTACATCACACAGCTGTTTATACTATGTCTTGCAAATGCATACAGTGTAACAAGTTAGAAATATACTGTGGACATCATTATCATCAACATTGTTTTAAATAAAATATACCTCAATCTCCAAGTCCAAATTCAAGAAAGCAGTTTAAAGGTCCTTCTGTTTTGCAATTCCATTGACAACATCCCCTGCCTGTTTTATAACAAGCTTCATCCTACCAGATTTCTTCAGCCATTGTGACATTTTCATCATTATATTGCTGAAAACTATTACTCCAGTCCAGGTACTCAATAGCAACAGTCAATTCCAGAATAATGATTTGCTGTTATATTGTGTAAAAAGTAAGGACAAATGATATGAAGTGTTGTGGCAGCATAACTTTAATATTATGACTTTTGTTTTGGCTTTGACATTAATGCCACACACCCTTCTGCAGATGCTTTCACTGTGAAAACACACTATGCTTTACCAACAATGGCCGGATAATATAATAAAGCCAACACAGTCTCTTTTTCTCTATACCACTGACAAACCTCAGTCCATTTCTTCCTTTGCTTTTACTTGTTTAGAATTTGTATTCCATATTAGTAAATTGTATATATGTACACAAGACCTAATCCACGTAAATACCTTGGCTCCCTTATTCTGCATGCCGTAATCCTCTGTACTTTTGTCTGTTACTCTTAGGTACTTCAGTGTTGCAACTGCACACCAGTAATGCAACTTCTAAATAAACATATACAACTAAAGCTTCATAGCTTGTCTCAGGACTTTTCTTGGTTTACCTGTCATTATATTAATCTTATTACCTACGGTGAGAATGTAAATATTTTTCTTGTCAGACTATTGTTAAGTACATAATGTACAATATTTGATGTTCTCTTATTTTATTCAAATTTGCATTTAGTACTCTGTTATTTCATACTTATTTGTTAGAGTACCCTGGCACTTAGGTTGTGGCTTAAAAAGAGTCCTTGCACCATTCCTCTTACCCATTCAATAAACAGGCAAACAAAAATTAATATAGTGGAAGGAATTATTATGTGCATAGAGTAGCATTAGGAGCTTCTGCATGCTGGAAAAAATAAGTTTAAGATGTCCACTGGGTAGGATGGCAATCAGTAAATAGAAACCAGAAAGGACATGCATTTTACGTAAATCTACTTGTATGACTTTTACCTATTGACCTGTGGTTCATTTTCTGTTCTGTCTGGGAGTCTAGAATAGGCAGCATCCCATTCTAAGTTTTCATAGATGCATTTCATTTCTAATACATTAATTTCAGTCATCTAATAAGGTGTAGTCCTGCTGCTTGAACCATTTATCACTAGAATATTCTTATTTTATGTTAACAAAAAGCAAGTCTCTATTGTGTGCCACCCTCAGTTTATGCACTTTCTTCATTTTGCATGCATTGCCTGTGTGTGTGTGGATTCTGACTGTCTGCCACAAAAAAAGAGAATGCTGCAATTTATTTATTTTCCACACTGCTCTGCAAGACAGTCATGTGTTTGCATCAGTAGTGTAAGATTTCACTGTAAGTAAACAGAGAAAAATGAAGTAATTCAGTTGCAGCTGGTTTTCCAGTTTGGTCCCCAGCTGGGTTTTGTTCAGTGCTGAGTTTACATTTTCTCCCAATTTCTACACAAATTTTGACTGGATGTTTCCTCCCACATCCCAGAGACATGTTGTAAGCCAAATGCTCATCCTACAAACTGTTTGTAGTTGATTGAGCCATGTGAACTTGGTTGTGTCTATGTCCTGCTATAAACTGCCATTCTAACCAACACAAAGATTTTCTTCTGTTACCTACTTGAGTGCCAGACAGACTCCAACTCCCTGCAGCCATCAGTTGAATAAATGAATGCATGAAATAACAGTATTGGTACATTCCAGTACTGCTATGACTTTACAAAAGTCATACCATATATGTGATGGTCTCTTTACTCTAAGCCAGTAATCAAGGAGCCTCAGTCCTCACCACTGACGCCACTGAGAGATCGTCACTAAAAACATGAATGGATTTACACAGTTTTTTCAAGATGCAGCCCTCTGCATCAAGCACAGTTTCCCCCAAGAGCACACAGGGAACATGCTCCAGACCTGGGACTAGACTCTCTGTCTCTCCAGATCCCAAACAAGGCTCACTTTGGAGCACTGTGTCCCAATTTCAAGTAGCTGACACACCCACACCTGAGTATTTGATTTTCACTCACACACACACACACACACACACACACACACACACACACACACACACACACACACACTCCTGGGAAAGGCTGGTACAGGTTTACTATCTCTACCCCTTCTGCCCTCAGACTATAAGGTATCCACGCTGCCACCAGTCAACCACTCTCAGGCTGTTACAAGGGTATCCAATTATGCTGTATAAACTCAATACTAATATAAATGGTATAGTGTAACCAAAGCAGCAAGGATTGTTGGAGTGATCAGGGCATCACTAAAATAAGCACAAGTACTCTCAGTGTGTTAAAGGGCAGCCACGGTGGTGAAGCGGTTAGCGTTGGCGCCTCACAGCAAGAGGTTCTCCGGTTTGATCCTCAGCTGGGGTGCCTTCTGTGTGGAGTCTGCATGTCCTCCCTGTGGTCGCGCGGGTTTCCTCCGGGTGCTCCGGTTTCCTCCCACATCCCAAAGACATGCTGTAGGTGGATTGGACACTCTAAATTGACCCTAGGTGTGTGTGTGTGTGTGTGTGTGTGTGTGTGTGTGTGTGTGTGTGTGTGTGTGTGTGTGTGTGTGTGTGTGTGTGTGCCTTCTGTAGAAGGTTGGGCGTCGGGCTGGCAACTCGATACCATAAAACTCCTCTGCCAATCATGAGCATTCAGGTGATCTGCTGTGGCGACCCCTAACCGGGAAAAAGAAGAAGAAGACGACTCTCGGTGTGTTAAAGGCATCCTCTCTAAAAGACCAGTCACAATGAAAGGTATAAAAATATTTAATAATAAGTAATAAAATAGAACACGTGAGAATACTAAATATCTAACTACAATAACACCAGAGTTTCAATTACAGGAGAAATAAAAATAAAACAGCTGGACAGATTCAAATAGATGCAGTAAAAACAATACCCACCTAATCTCACTGTATTTCCTGACTATCTAAAGAATAGCTGTTCCCTAGTTAACTTAATACAGCAAGGCAAGATTAGATGCTGAGATGCTAACTTCCACAAGGCAAGGCAATGAGTTTCTAATTAAAGTGAACTGAACTAACTCAGTCAACTAACTAACTGTGATAATTGTCATAAATCTTTATATCAGGCTCCAAAGAAAACAAAACAAACTGCTGTGAGAGATCCATCCTCTCAGTGCTGGTTATGGAATGACATCAAATTTGATCACGTAAGTCTGGTACAATACACACTCAGAGCTTTGCTAATAGCTGTTGCAGTATCTAAAAGCTATAGAACAAATTCAAAAACAACTTAGCTTCCCTTCCAGAATGCTTTGTTTAAACATAAACATTTAATCAGTTATAATAACACTGTTGATACATTTTTAACACAAGCATTTGTACAAGTCAGTATGACAGTCAAATGACACTAAATTATTTACAAAACTCCCTCTAATCTATGCTGGTATATGTTACACATGGACTGCCCTATTCTCCCTATTCTGAGATGGCAAGATCCCACATCGTCACACCATCCTAGAAAAGTAACAGTGTACCCCTACTCACTATATATATCACAATCACTTTTGAGTTTACTATTAATTTATTGACCATTTCTAACATGTTACTTAGTTATTTTTCCCTATTAAACTCTGGTGTCAAGACTATTTTAGTCCACCAAGGAAATGACTGAAAGGTTAACTGAAGGGCATGATTTCTTATTATAGATATCCAGTTAGACATTAACCCTTATGTTTTGTATAAATCGATTATTTTCTTCCCAGCTTCCAAAATATTTGATATAAATAAGCTCGTCAGTTTTTCACTCCAGGCCTGCAAGATGTTAGTTTATTTTACAAAAACTTGTATTTGCATAGTTATTTTTTTCACATTTTGTCTTTTACTAACTTAATCTCACTGTAACATCAGCAAGTGTGAACAGTATTCAGTCATGATATCTAGACTTCTATAGTAATATTTTATCACGTATCAGACAATAATCCATTTTCCCCCATTTTATATTACAGTAATAGTTCAAGCAAAACATAAAAAAAATCTGCTCACCATTTTACCATGATCATAAAAAGTAAACATTGCAAGAACTGGGATTATTACTTTATAGCTTTATTCATCAGAACCCCAATGTTTTATACAAACTCACAGGTCGACCTCACCTTCTGTTTTATTTTGCTGTTGAAATTAAGCACAATACAAGGTATGTAAGAAACAATGAAAAATAATATTTCCAATACAGATAAGGGTAATCATATACTTAAGATACCAAGTAAAAAGTAAATATGACAGTTACTAAAATCACTGCTGTGTGGGTATGCTGATTGGAACTGACTGAATGTTAGAGAATTGTAGTGTGTTTCAGATGTATAGCACCTCAAAGAACAGTGATCAAACACGAGAAGTGTCAGCCCACATACTCATATACTTAGAACCACTAAAAGCTCTGACATGGCATAACAGGGGTCCTGTACCAAACATTATGGAATATGTCACCTCTTAAGGTCCCAAAACTTGTAGGGTGAAATAAACTGACATTAGAAGTTTATAAACTATATGTGAACAGTTAAAAGCTAATGCATACTATGGAATGCCAGAGTGATGTGAGGATAATATGGAAGGCCAAATGCTAGCAGGTCAGCTAAATTCAGTACAAGAAGAAAGTCAAATATGGTATCAAGTCAACAAATAAAGAGTATTTCCATACACAAAGCACAAACAGCAGCAGTAAGAGTCCTTGCAACACCCATTAGCTAAGAAGATACCCGATCCTGATACTTGATGCTTCTTAGATGACAGCAGCAGGACTTGAAAATGATACACAGCTGGTGCCTAAATATTATTCTATCATCAAGGACCACCCTGAGTTAAAGACTCTTAAAACATTCAAGACTGTCAACATCACCAATAATGCAGGGGATAAAACCAGAGTTTTAGACTCACTAAAGTAGCACAAAATGCCATGGTCACCATTGTTGATGTTCTGAACTTAAATTACTGCAGTTCAAAAGATGGATGTGGCAGAAATGACTGACAAGAGAACTGCTTGGCATCATGTATTGCTAAGGGGACGGGGATGCACAGATTTAACATCAAAATACCAGTGACAATGCAGACATGCATCATCAGCACAGCAGTTGTTGTATACACCTTGTCATCTCATGAATTCCCCCAAAGGTAGCATGTAGAGAGTCAGCAGAAACAGGTACAATATGAAAAGCTGTAGGAGCCTGCAGTCTTGTTTGTGGGAAGATGAGAAGTTAACCCTCATCAGCATCTCCCTGAAAACATCCCATAATGTAGGAGGCAAACCAACCAAGGACAGTTGCTGGCTATCTGCAGTATTTTAAAAGAGAAGATACTATGATCCATCCATTTATTAACTGACACATAGAGGTCAAGGATGACCATACCTAAGTAACACCATTGACCTCTGGTAACTAGAAGGGTTCTTCTTAAGCTTAGGAAGTATGGTCTCAGAAGTATGAAATGTACAATGCCCAAACTGAAAGGAATGAAAGAGTTCATCGTCCTTTAAAATTAATCAATCCATCAAACCATGTGTAAACCAATTTCTAAAAACCTTACCAGTAAACGGCGAGCACAGGTCTCAATTTCTTTGTTCAGAAGTCAGGGACAAAACAAAAATAAGGGCAATGACCAAAATCAGAGATGATTTTAAAACAGTATTCTAATTTTTCTATTTATTTATTTGTTTTCTGGGGCAGAGGGTGTAGATCAGTGTGTGTGTGTGATATACCTTTAAGAAGCTTTCCAGCGAGTCAGCACATGCATATCCACATAAGAGCGGCAGAGGGCTGATCTCCACTGACCTTGTTCAGACTCAGTTTGAGGACAGTATCTGGTTAAGTAACTTGCTCAGATTCAAAGTTAGACAATGGAGACTGAGGGAATCAAACCCTGTGCCACTGGGCCACAGAAAACAGCTTGTTAACAGCTCTTAATCCTGTATGGCATTCCAATGTCTAGCATTGCCAAATGACTGTAATCCACTGTGATTTACCAGAAAATAACATTTATGAGAGACAGGGCAAAAATATTTGGCCAAATCAGAGACATTCTGCAAAAATAGAGACAGCTGAAAGTTATGATGGAATGCATAAGACTGAACATAAATTAATGAAATTGTCAGGATACCAAGATGAATTTTTGAGAATTGTGGTAACCACAGCTTCTTTAACAATGATAGAAATAATCGACAATTCAGTTTAAAAACATGTGCTGCAGATAACAGTACTCTCACCACCACGGAACAAGATAGAAGTGTGGTAGGACAATGGTCAGCCAAGACTGCATGAAATCTAAAGCAAGCTTGAACTAGGGTTATAAACTAACCATTCCACACAAGCACACCAGGTGCTAATTGCACAATCTTGCGATTATAAAGAAAGTCTTCCAACCTAAGTGAAAGAGCGAATTTGACAGTGTAATGATTAGAACAAATTTTCTGTGCTTTTACAAAGACCAGCATAAAGGATCTTTTAGAAGCAGTAGAGATCCACCCCATCCATCCATTCATCCACAACCCACATTTTTGCACATATGTTCAGGGTGTAACTTCAACAGTGACAATCATCTAGAGCCAAAGTTACACCTCTGGGTGGCTAGCCCTGCCGCTATTATTCTTCCACACCACACACTCACATGCCCACTCACACCTATGGCCAATTTAGAGTGTCCAATCAGCCTACTGCATATCTTTGGAAAATGGGAGGAAACTAAAGCACCCAGAAAATAACCCATGTGAACACATGCAGGACATACAGACTCTGCAGAGAAGACACCTCAACCAAGAAGTGAACCAGGGAACCTCTTGCTGTGAGGTGCCCACACTATCCACTGCCACAGTCCAAAGCAGCAGTGATCCCTCTATATAAAAAACAATGATGTCTTGTATGTCTTGTTAGAGATCTCAGCCTGAATGGCAATAAATATAGTGCTAATTTAGTATGTTTGTCACTGAGAAAGCAGGTATACCTCCAGCTGTGCTTACTTGGGCTTTGTAAAAACATGGCAGACAACAGATGTCTGTTGTTTTGGGCTTACATAATGGAAGGAGGACTATTTGACCCTGGACTGTTCGCCCCCGGACAGTTCGACCCCAATGCATTTTTATACAAATTTCATGTGTGTGTGTGTGTGTGTGTGTGTGTGTGTGTGTGTGTGTGTGTGTGTGTGTGTGTATATATATATATATATATATATATATATATATATATATGTGTGTGTGTGTGTGTGTGTGTGTGTGTATGTGTGTGTGTGTGTGATTTTTTAGTGGCCAGTTCGACCCCGGACTATTTGACGCCAGACTATTTGACCCAAAATAGATTCTTTTAAGTACTTTATCATTAAGTTATTAATTAATCAATTATTCAATAATAACACTGTTAATTCTTCATTGTAAAAACATTTTTAATAATATTTTTATTTTATTTATTACATTGGTTAGTATAAATATAACATTTAAATCTTTAACATCTAATAACTAGTGTTATGTTTTAACATATTATGACTACTGTTACTTTATAACATACTTTATAACCTTCGGTTTGTAGGTAAACATCTTACCCATTATGCCAACTGCTGATAGAGTACCACAGACAAACACTAGCAAATATAAAATCTTGGAGATGCTCACTATATGGTAACGTTAGTTAAACACTGTATATCAAGCACGGCACTGAACATTAAAGGAAGTGGAACCCTCCCCCAGATGTGTGGAAGTTTACTACCACAGTCCTCAGGTCTGTAATGCTTTAAAACAGTTTATACATTCTGTAATGAAAATTCGACTGCAGTGACCTAAATGGAAAGGAATGCACGCAACTTAAAAGATAGCAACACAGATTGAAATCTCACAGCTTAGATTCACCATAGGAAATGCAAAGTAAAGCATTTAAGAAACAAAAATACAGGGCTGAATTACCATTACTAATGGAGAAATCCTCACCACAGAAAAACTAATTAAGACACCGAAGTTGATGACTTCAGAGAAAACAAACTGGGTGAAAATAAGGTGTCTGGAAGTGACAGAAGCAGCTACATTAAAAAAATGAAAAAAAAAAAAAAAGAAAAGAAATAAGAAACTGAAGTCAGTGGTATTTACCATAATGCTGGACCTGGGAACTGCAATCTAGAAGCAAAACAAACAGTCCCGCTATCATAAGCATTGGGGGCACTTCACACATTTTTTCTGTGCAGTAAGAATCATCCACAGCCCCATAATGCACTATTCTATCAGAAGATGCTACTTCTGGATAAGCAAAATGAGACACAAAAGACAGGGTAAGAAAGGTGGGATGCTTCCTAAAATCTACTCACAGGTCCAGTAGTACTGTGAGCACCTATAACTTCCATCTATGATTTTAAGCAATTCCAGAAGTTAGCGTTATATGGAAACTCCGGACTAGTTAATGCTGTGTTTAAAGTAAGCGTAGTCGAAGCACATAAATAGAAGAGAAAAACTTTCTAAACCAATTTTAAGAATGTTTAGACAGTCTTTCATTTCTATTCTTGCTTTGATGTGCTTCGGCTTCACTTGCGTTACATTTTTTTACTGGGGTCCAACCGTCCGGGGTCAAAACGTCCTGTACCCAACATAATACATCAGCTCAAGATCAAGGGGCTGTACAAAGGAAAGAACAAGTACAAAATAAACCAGGAAATAACTACCACATCATTAGAATAGCTCTAGCAACAGAGAGGAGTTGTTAAACCCAATCTGGATGCCCATTTCAAGATATGCCGCAGACAATGGACTGCAGATCTAATTACTTGATAAAATCAAATCTTTTATGATGTATAGGAATTATTTTATGTGAAACGCTGACTCCCTGTCAACTCAGATACTGAAATCCACTAAAATGGCTAGTTTGGGCTTTTCAACAATCGGATGATGAGGAAATAATTGAACTCTTATAGAAATGTCTTAATGCAACTGGCTAGATGGTAGAGATGGAAAATCACAGTTTGCTCCTGCTGTCTTGAAATATTCAAGGGAGTTGGTGAGCCCACATATGTCATACAAAACTCAGCTCTTAAACAAATAGCCTCCACCACAGGTCTGTAATGCCCAGAGTGTAACAACACAGAGATCCTGAGATCATAATGGTACAAAATAAGGGTTGGAATTATCATCTTGGGTAGTCTGTTGACGTCAGCATTATGCATTCAAGTCTGTTAAAACTGGACCTAGCGTTAGAATATAGTATACTGTATAGAAATATTACAGTCTTTCTGACTTCCTTGAAATGCAAAGTAAGCTTGCTGAGTACCTCAAGTAGGTTGAATAAGCAAACTATCATTTTATGTTTTACCTGAAAGTGGTAAATGGCAACCCACTACTGAAACATGAGCTCCCTAGCCAGAAACCTGCATGTAGAGATGATTTTTGCTTCCATCCCTTTGTTTCTTCAATGCATGAAACTTTCTATACAACTGGGCAGTGAATGCAAAAAGATAAAATGAACAAAAGAGAGTAGGATAGTCATAAGAAGATGTATAAGATAACAAACCAAACCAGGAGTACTGCACTAAGGAGTTATATTTCTAAATAGAGCAAGGGACTACAGAATCATATAAATCAGGTTCATGGACCTTGTAGAATAAGATAGTAGTCAGACAGAGATTAACACTGCAGTGCACGCACACTAGCTTGAGATAAGATACTAATAAAAAAAAAACTGAACAAAAACTGAAAACCACTAATAGATTACATCTGCGTGCAAAAGGAAATACCAAATACAAGTAAAAATAGAACATTCTGATACTAAAAGGCTAGCCTACAAACGATCACCAAAAAGCCAGGGCTATTCAAAGTCAGCTATAAAAAGCAAGAACAGTAAAGGATGATTCTGAACTCAGCAAACTAACAAAATGAATTCATGCAATAGCAAAGCAAAGTTCTGATGACCCAACAGAATTTTGATTTTGGCCTTTCTTTGTTAAGTCAGAAACACTGTCACACTGAACTCTAGAACATTTGTAAGTCAAATTTCAGCAGTGGTAGCTGTGTCTACAAGGCCACCAAAGTAAACAAATAAAACAGCCAGCTGATACTTCTTAGGTTCATAGGTGTTTACTAGGCTAATGACCACAAGGGTTTTTAAAGCCTATCCATGCATCCCAAATCTATGATGAGTTCTGATACCCTTAATAAGTGTAAGCATGGGTCTGGGAAATGAACCATTTACAGGTTACCTGTTTGCATTAGAGACATAGGTATCAAACCAGGGATGAATTTCTTGTTTCCCATCTAACTGAAATGTATTGCATCAGAGACATAGGTGCCACACCAAGAATGAATTTCTGGTTTCCCATCCAATTGAAATGTATAACCATTGCACAGAGATACACATGTGCACACCACTGCAACGGGATGTATTTAAATACACACTGTTGCGGGATTGGAACCCCTACCGATCTATTAGTATACACTAGAGCACTATGTACTCATTGCTTGTGCCACAGAGCTTCAACACACACATACTAGAGTTCAGGACTGAGTATCTGTTATTGGTAGTAGTCGCACTAATGTACAGAGCCTTTCCTAGCACAAAATAATGGTATCAGGCTAAATATACCTAGACACAAAAATTATAACAGATACCAAGCAAGGTCGAAAATTGCACAGACAAAAACAGCAAATAGCAATAAAATCTGCTTAGCTGTTGTCATCTAGGTAAGCATAAAACAAAGAATGCAATGGGTTACACATTAATGTACAGCAAAACATATCTGGTTAGGCTGACCCATCAGCTGGGCACACATAGACCCTATGTTCATTTTGAGCCACAATTTTGTTACAAATTATTTCTAATACTATGTTGATATTCATCCGTCAGTACTGCATTTTTTAAATTTATTTTATAATTATCTGGTGGCTCAGCTGGCATGTAAGGACAAAACCTTGTCTATGACTTAGGTGACTCAATTTCAACAAAAAGCTCAGGCACCTGCTGTAGCTGGCAGGGAGTAGGAGAGGACTGACAAGACATGGCCTGCTTGGATCTCTTCAGAGGAATGGGAGGGGTGTGTGTTTGGACATGCCCTCCATGGTAGAATCCCCAGTCACAACCACAGATTACAAGAAGGCTGCCTAGGTGCAAGGGGACAGGAACAACTAATTGCATCACTTGGAGGTGTAACTCTGCTTCACAAAGGCCTACAGTAAGGCACACCCCGGTTTTCTGACAAGCATGTGAAGGACGGAAAGGGTTTTAAAAAGGAAAGCCCTGATCCTCCTTGCAAATATCAGTACTGATACTGGTCTTTCTGCTATTGTCCCCTAGAGAATGAATGAATGAACTACAGGGTTCTTATCAAAGGGAAATGTGGGTCAGACGAGCTAGATATTCAGGAGGAGGCCAGAACAAAAATAAATTAATACATGAATTATGCTATAATACTTTTGCATAGATGACACAAAATCATACTGTGTGCATTAGCCCTGTACAAGTCCTGGTTTACTGGATAATTGCATGCAACATGAACCCTCTCTAACTGTATATCAACATTTCTTTCAAACCTCTGTCCATTAATTTCTGAACGAAAGTAAACTCGTATGATTGATTTTTTTTAAATCTGTTTATATTTTTCTAGCTAAGAAAAACAAGGTTCAGCTCAATGTATCTCAGCAATGGGCATATTAATAAATACCTAAAGATGAATTAGATTCATGTTATAAAGCAGTTGCCATATGTTTGGGAACATCTAATATCCTTGATTAATGTAATTACATTTATTTATTCAGGCTCCTTAATATATTTTATTTTCTACACACAGTGGTTTATGTTTGTGTTCCATTTTTAAATTAAATTATCTTTACTAAGTTTTTATCTCATTATAGTCATAGTCATTATAGTACAGCAAAGTCATCAAACACCAAATTGTAAACTGTAGCACACTTACCATTCAGTTAAGATCAATAAACTGCAGCACATTAAATAAAAGAACTTGGAAATGCAACATAGCCATACTAAATTATCTGCACAGTCAAGCATGCAGTGTTTTCAATCCATGAAATTATACATATAAAGTACATGTATCCTGGGCTGACTGGCATTGTAACTGAGCCTTGTCTTCTAGGTTACTGTAGTCAAATTAACCTTAATTGATTTCTAGGTTTCTCTCTTGCTTATGGTCATCTGCCATTTGCTTTAGTCCTAGTAAAAAGGCATGACTTAGCCCATGAGTCTAAACAACTGACTAGAAGTCAGATTGTACGTAAGGGTGCAAAGGCTGCATTTTTTCTGTATATTGTGTATGTCAACATTATATTCACCTGCCATGCAGCCAATATTATGACACACAAATTATTGTTTTGGCCCCTGCTCAAAATTGCTCTCAGAGAAGATATTATTAGGTTGAAACTCTCTTGATGTGATTAAACAGAATATAATAGCATCCTGTATTCATATGTGATTCATAAACTGCTGCCAGCCGTGCTTAGCAACCCATTGTCTGTTCCATTTCCCATCTTAGTTTTTTGATTTTTCTTTCTCAATGAAAACATTCTCAATTAAACAAAGCCTCCATCTTTAGCTTCCCTTCTACATGTCATAATATTACTTATTTCTTAAGAAGACTTTCAGTATTTTCCATAAAAAAACAGACTTTCAGCAGTCTTCCTCATATGTTGCGCACCTGTACAAGTAAACATGCCATGACACAGAAAGTTAATCTTTCTGTCTCATTACAATCTTACAGTTACTGGCTAGGAGTTGCTGAATATTTTAACAATGAAATGCATTCAAAAATGTTTTGGAAAACAAGGAATTGATGCTCTGTCCCCCACCCCATGTTCCCATGTGTCCACATACATAACTCATTCTGCAAGAAGCAGTCCTGTAGGTCAGTCTGGCTAAAAGACAAATCCAGATGACAAACGGAAATATTTCACAATTTTGGGTTCCACATCCATAACACTCAGTCTGCTGCACAGACTGGATCTTCTTATAATAAAGGCAACTAAGAAGTCATTAAACTGGATCTGCCCTCCTCCCTCATGAAATATCTTATCTTCACTTGTCTTCATGTAATTAGTGACATGTTTTAATCATCCATTCTATTTGCATTCTTCAAAGAAACAACAGATTTTACTAAAGCAAAGGCGTATATATTCTTTAAATATCCAATGATCTTTGGATTTTGCAGGTACATTTAGGAGACCACTCAAATCATATGGAATAATTTGATAGCCCCAACCACAGTACTGGTCACATGTAATGCTCATATGTAATAATATCCTCAGTCTTAATACAATACATACATAGGATAATGCTAAAAGCATTCAATAAATGTATCGTTCATGCACGGAGTGACTTGTCATAACAGGTGTAATAAAACTAAGGGTGATTTAAGCAAACACAAGACAGACATAATGGAGTCTGTATCCCCTATCAGCAAAAAAAGGAGGTAAAAAAGAGAAATGCATAAAATGTGTTTTATATAACTCTTTTTTACATACAGAGTTGTACAAAAATGACACAGAAATGAAAAATGTACACAGTCATTAAAGAATATCAGTACACTCACTGCAAATTATTGCTTTATTTAATCCCTTTTATTTCTTTTTCTTTAGAATTATTATATTTTTAGAATCCCACAGAAACAATAGCAAGGACATATGAAAATTCTCATCAAGAGTACAAGACAATTAATAATACCACTGTCAAATAAGCTATACATCCGTAATGTATTAATGACATTTTTGTTTTAAATACAAAAGGCAACAATCCATTTAAAATACCACTTAAATAAATCGTTTTACTGACAGGATTATAGCTACAGACACAGAAGACCATGTAATGCATAGAATAAGCCCTTTTCACTTTGGTAAAATGCAGAACTGGCCAATCATGTCTGAATAGTAATAATAACCACATGAAATCAAATTATAGGAATTGTATTGACCATATTCAGAAAGTACTACAAAGAGGCATGCAATCTCAAGTTTACTATCACCAGATTGTAATATAACAAAAAAAAAAAAAAAAAAAAACACCCGTTAGATTTTTCCACAGAAATCTAATCTAAAAATGATAAAGAGGTTCATATCTAATTTACCAAACTTCATTAAAATGTTTTTGGAGCTGTAGGTCCTTTGGCCATTACGACTTAATGTACTGTATTGGTGTAGAAAATGTCACAAGTTGTATTATTACAGGTATCACATGAGCTGAACCCTTAAGACAGCTGTAAAAATGAATATTGGAGTCACAGGGATGCCAAGTATCAATCATTGTATGAAACCATGGTTCACTAAGAACACTGCAGATTATAGGAGCAATAGAATTCTCCATGTTCTTTTGAATACACTCTCTAGCCACAAAGCTCATATTCTGTAATCAGTCTGAAATGAGTTATGGTTACAAAACATTCCCACCTGGAACAGGGGTCTCACCTGCATGTACATACATCTGATTTACCTTTACTTTCAGTTTCTTTAGTAGCTTTTGTAGTGCATGTTGGTTCTCAGAGTTCACATCTCTATTCTTGTGGTTATTCTTGGCTGTAGGGGATTCTTAGAACACACTTCAACCAACAGCAAACTTTGCAACACCATAGCAAGTTCACAATTAAAAAGTGGGACTGGGAAACTTGCAACTTCTTCCATGCAGTTTTATCAAAAATAGTATAAAAATAAGATGGTGAAAAAAGGCAACGCTTTCACAACCACCATTCCAGGCTATCACTCTCTATACAAGTTTAGCTAATGAACAAAATACAATATTTTCGTATGTTTGTCATATCCTTCTTTTTCCCAATTTCTGGTAACCATTTAGTCCTCCTGTGGTAATATTAGCCCATTTATTCCTTGAAGGCAAAAACTGATCACAGAAGGCTATCATCTAGGCATCCATTATGGTTTTCTTAACTGAGCTCGAACTCCTGATCCCCCATGGCAGTCAGTGGGATTGCTCTACAATACTGGACTGGCAGACATGTGTCCTCCATCCATGCTTGACTCCAGTTACACAGTGCGCTGCTCATTGTGGATGCTCCTGTCACAGTCTATCTACTGCTTAACCATAATACATCCAGGCTTTGCTACCCAATTGCCTTCTTCCTCTCCAGGATGGGTATTTTAGAGTCCATCCTCTCTCTTATTTGTCCTCATCAGATTCTCCAGCATACAAGTTGCTAGCTGATTCATTGTTATCTGCGTCAAACAGTTCCAACAAAGTACCATTTTCAGCTGAGTTTTGTTACAATTTTATTCTAGGACAGCATTCCCCTCCTGCTGGTAATTTCAGCCACAGTATATAATGGCCAATGGAAAGTTCTACACATTAAGCTGAAACCTAACTTGTGTACGCAAAAAAATAAATAAAATAAAAAATAAAAAAAAGGAAAGAAAGAAAAAAATGGAGACCTGAGGAATAGAACCTCCTCCCATGAAAGGTCTTGCTCTCAGCACTTAATAATTTTTAGACTCCATTTCAAGATTACAAAATCTTGGGGCAAGGAATATTATTCTCAATGTAGTTATCAACTATTAACACAACATGCTCATCACTCATTAATAGTTGATAGTTGATAACTATCAACTATCAACACAACATGCTCATCACTCATTGATCAGAAATGACATCACACAATTATCATTTGTGATTGCAGTATAATTTAACTTATTCATAGCTGACTATATTCTAATGACAGCACTCTTTACAAAACAGTGCTCATAAGGACCATGGTGAAAATAGATTAAATCCCTGACTGTGGCTCAGGAGAATCTGATTTGATCAGACTTAATCAGTGAGGAGTGGGTTTACAGTTCATCTATAACAATGGGGTTGGAAGGAGATTTCCACTTTAGGTGGCTAACAATGGAGGAGAAAGTATAGTTGCTGAAGTTACTCAAGTAAACCATAACATTAGGTGTTGTAATAAATTACTTTTGGAGTAGCCAAAATATTTGAGTCTTACCCCCAATGACTGGCCAGATTTCAAAGCTAAAGGGCATTCTCCATGCTTGCCAAGTTTCCGGAGCTCATGGGGACCTCCATATAAAAGGGCAGTCAGGGAGCCAGAATAATCAGAGCTTCCTTGTTAAGTGCACACTTTCAGAGGGTCAGTGGAACTATTGGTCAAGCCAGTGACCTATTAATGCTGGGCAGATAAGTTTTCAGTTGAGGAAAACATTCCACTAATTTTATTTTTTGAGGAAAACTTGTGTTTTCTGACAAAAATTTTGTTTGCTAGGAAACCAATTTTTTTTTAAATATCTTTGCTCTAAAAGCTTCTATTTTTTATGAAATGTTCATACAGGTTTTGTAGGTTTGTGTGTCATGGGCAGGATATTGTGCTTGTGTGGGACTGTTGGTGGTTTACTTACTTCTGAACAACTTGCTCTCCAGCTTAAGGTTTACTGATTTGTTCAAGTTCTGTAATCTCTAGTTGAAGTCTCATTCTCAGTTTAACCCGTGCAATACCTACTAGTCACCATGGTTTTACTTTCCCTTGTCAGGGTGTTTTAGGGTGTCGGGCCAATTCCTGTTGTGCCCCAGTCACAGGCCACTCTTGGTTCTTCAGATCTCTCATCTACCATCCCCGGTCCCTGTGGCATTACAACAGCCACCAAGGACCAAAAGATAACCACACCGTCTGCTGCTAGAGAGATGACCTTGGAGGGCAAGGGAGAACCACCTTGTCAGTTTCAGGGGAAGGGGCAGGTGATGGTCTTCCAATCCTCTGGGATAGGGAACCTGAATCTAGGATGTGCTTACTTACATACTTACAATGGGTCAGTCATTTTCTAGACAGTTTCTCTCAAAAGTGAACAGAGTAAGTAAACCTTGCATTCTCCCGTTTCTATTTCTATAGACAGGGAAGATTTTGTGGTATTTACTAAGGAACTTATTTCTGCCTTTTCCTTGCTTACTTCTTCAGGCAAGAAAAGAGTTCCCTATCTTTTTCACTTTGATGTTCAATCAGAAGTGCAGGTAAACATCTACACACTGGAACCACACAGTCTTTTCTTCCCCTACAGGATTCCAGGGAAACCTGTTTTAATTTAAAACCATCTTTATGGATGCTGAGAACACCATAAAATATATTGATTCAGTACCGCATGCAATTACTGTAGCAGAGCAAAGGACCCTGCACATTGTATCAATCAGACAGGAGACAGACAAAGTTCAGAACTCTGCAGTCACTCATGGCATTAATATTACCACGCAGCAGAATCGGTTAATTTTGCAGAAATTTATTCTAGCCCACTTCTGTTAGAGGGTCAAAGTGCAGGACAGTTTATACAAAAACAAGAAAATAATACAGATGTTTCCTCCTTTCTGTATTACTTCAATGTCCGCAGGCTGTAAAAACAGATACAAATGCACAATATAAATATAGGGTGTGTGTAAATATTTTATATATATAAATACAAATATAAAATGCACATATGTGCATGCAAACGCACACTTTTATTTCTGAAATGCATTGCATTATGAGTCAAAAATTAAATAGCTGCAAATCTCCTTACAGCTAATAAGCAGATGAGCTTTGCATTATTTGACTTAAAGTCTAAGATGCCGCACTGCAGGCAGACTTAACAACCATGTTATGGAACTAGCATGAAACAGTATCCTGTGAAACTGATCATGGCTAGACCTAATGGGCCATTAAAAGACCCATTTGACTATTGCTCATTCCTTCAATGGCTTTAATATTCTAATATTTTCCAACCCCTATCAAGCAAAAAGGACTCAGACGGATTTTTCTCAGCACTGATGGATGAATACACCAAATCTCCATGTATTAATAAGCACACTTCTTTCATCTAAAGTATCTACTCTAGGTAACTATGGTAACAATGTCAAGTACTGTGTCAGAAAAAGGTGCAAATCACTGATTCTAATCAGCTGTGCTTCAAGGATTTGTACATTTTACTGACTCAGTAAGTCTTGCAGAATATGAAGATTTGCAGTAAAACAAGGAAATTAAGAAATACATGAAAATGTTTTAAATAAACATTTTCTTGACTTTATAGATTTCAGTGTGAAGTCTGCAATTTACTGTCCTCCAATAAGCTTGACTAGTGTTATCCTGTATTCAAATTTTCTGTTGCCCATATAGTTGTCAACATTATTTTCTGAATGTTGTTACTAACCTGCTTAATGTTATTAATTTTTTTCTCATCACTTGTTAAAGTCCCTTGATTTAAGAGACCATCATCTTCTCTGCATGCTTAAAGGAATGGGCCAGTTTTATGAGTCACGTAAGGTACTTTGGCCAATATTAAGGATACCTTCCCAAGTGATGTTATGCCTGTGGCAAAATCAGTTAATGCACATTTGACAAGATATATAAAGTTTTATCCTTTTCTAATCTCTAAAGTAAAAGTTGCTACAAAGGCACTGCATAATATCTCATATTACTGCCCTATCAAGCACATTCAAACACCAGCTCTACTGCAATATTGCTACATGCACTCTCACCCAGTATTTGCATACCCAGGGTCAGTCATCAGGTCTCCAGCAAATGATGTGACTCCATTGGAAAACAAGACAGGACAGCTTTATGTTGCCTGGAACTTGTCTGCCCCAGCGTATGCTATTCCAGAAACAGTCACCAGTATCAAACTCAGGGTGACATTATCTATCCCGATAAAGTCAACTTGTTCTGTCAGTATTTACCAACATGCCACTGTGTAAAGTTTAATGGAAGCAACAGAATATGAATGTGTTAACTCAAGTTTATTTCAATTTTAGGATATTTCTGTATTAACAGAAGTATCAGCAAAGGACAATTTTTCCAAAAATATAGGTATATGACCTACACTTGTAAAAAATATGATAGTTCTTTGTATTAATTAAATCCACCGCATGTATCTGTCATTGTATGGCTGTTCCTTCCAAGCTCTCTTTTTCTTGTTTTTATCTATTAATATAATAAATGTAATCCCTCTTAATATAATGAAGTATGTTGCAATATTCTGTACTGCACCATTTATCACAATCTTTAGGAGATGTTCATTTACTATTATGCTCCAAAATAGTACATCACTTCAAATTCTTAGTAGTTATTTGTCCAAAAACAGAAGTTTGGCAATTGCATTAATATGCTAACAGTTTGGATTTAAATCTATTTAAGGTGACATGCTCATCAATTCAATGTACTGTTTTTAGGAGAGCTGTGCAAGGACAATGCCGTACCAAAAAGGAAATATGGCTAAACTGAAAGTGATATACAAAACCAAAGGCACAAAGCAAGTCTGTATGTGTTCTTCTTTATGGATAAAATATTGATAAAAATGCAGCAAGAGTGGAATAGTTGTTTGTAATAAATATAAGTATACAGCCATCATATGGGGGAAGGCAGCACTGCATTTAATAGAGGTCTACAACCTGTGGATGCAAAATTGCACCTACTGCTTCCCTGTGGCTCTGTTACATTTTATCAAGATGGTAATGTCTCGGAGCAGCACTGTTAAAGCAGTCAGACATGTTAAACTATTTGTAGGTAAAGTGTTGCTGATAGCAATAAACACATACACAAACATATGTCTGGTGGACCCCAGCCATAAACAAACTATACAATAGAAGGAGGAAGCTACTACATGACAGAGCAAAATCCCAAAAAGGGAAGGCATCTCTGATCAGTATTAGCAAAAAACTACGGGCACTCATAAAATCGTCTAAGGCCAGCTTCGAGAGAAAAATTGCACAGGACACTAAGGATAATCACAAGGCTTTCTTTAGTTATGTTAGGAACATGGGTGGGAATTCCCAGATATGCTCAGAATTAGTCCAAAATGACAAAAAAATACATCGAACCCACAGACATTGCCAACATCCTAGCTGACAGGTTCAGCGGAACCCCCCCCCCCACCAAAAGGGCAAATATCTATCACAGCAGAGTGCTGCCCCCCTGACATCTCAGATGATCAGGTAAGAGCCACCCTCTCCAAAGCAAAAAACACAGCATCAATGGGACCAGACGGTGTCCCGGGCTGCGTCCTACATGAACTCCAAGAAGAGCTAAACCCAAACATAAAACTACTGTTCAATCTCAGCCTTACTACAGGATATGTACCCAAAGAGTGGCGTACAGCAATGGTGGTCCCTCTCCACAAAGGTGGTGCCTCAAGGATCCTGGAAACTATGGCCCCATAAGCCTGACTAGCTTGGTCTGCAAAGCTATGGAAAGGATCATCATGGACCTTATAAATAAAGATATTGGGGACCTACAGACACTAGATCCTACCCAGTTCGGCTTTGTTAAGGGCAGATCCTGCCTCTTAAAATTGGTCGATTTCTTTGAAACAGTCACCAAGGCCATTGACGAGGGGAAGGTGGTCCACACAGCCTACCTGGACCTCACAAAAGCCTTCGATACAATACCCCACTCGGGCATTATAGATAAGCTCACCAGCTTAAATATAAACCCCTATGTCACTAGATGGGTTGCAAACTGGCTCAAGGACAGAACCCACATGGTTAGAATTGCTGGAGTCATGTCAGACTCCAAACCAGTTACAAGTGGCATCCCACAAGGCTCAGTCCTGGGACCTCTCTTGTTCGGTATATATTTCAAAGAGGTACAGGCCAACACGGAAGGACTGTGGCTGACTAAGTTCGCAGATGACTGCAAACTGGGCGCCATAATCGACTCTCCAGCCGACACAAGCATCCTCCAAAAGGGCCTCATAGAAACAGACAACTGGGGCCAGAGCCATGGCCTCAAGCTAAACTCCAAAAAGTGTATAGTCATCCCCTTTGGCAAAAACAAAGTGCCCACAAATTACCACATAGGTGGTAATCCATTAAGTACGGAAGAAGTAATTAGGGACCTGGGGACGCAGGTTGATAGCAATCTCTCATTTGACAACTACGTGGCCAAAGTGGTTAGAAAAACATTTTATATAGCCCACCTAATCATGAAGGGATTCACATCTAGATCAGGGGAGGTCATCGTGCCTCTTTACTCATCCCTCATCAGGCCCATAATGAGTACAATGCCCCTTTTGGGATGTACCTTACCAGACACCTGCAGCAACTGGAAAGACCCCAAAAGTACCTCACTGAGAGGATCAAAGGGCTCAAACAGATGCCATATGCTGCTCGGTTAAAGAAACTCCAGCTCTACTCAGTGGCATACCGCCTGCTCAGAGGCGATCTGTGCCTGACATATAAAGCCATGTCCAACCTGGAATTAATGGACATGCTGCACCTCAGAAAATCCAAATCCCATCGAGCTACGCGCTCGAGAGACTTGAACCTCAGCACTGAAATAAATAGGACATGCTGGAGGGACAGATTCATAACCCAGAGGCCCCCTTCACTCTGGAATAAAATCCCAGTCCAGGTTAGGCAGAGTCCCTCATTGACACTCTTCAAGAGGAATCTTGATGAGTGAATGGGGGATCGTAGGTTTACCCCGGGTATCACTTATGTGTCACTGTTAGACAGAGGCACAGTATACTAACCTCGTAAAAGGGCATAGCAAAATTAGCAAAATTAATTTAAAATGGGTGGCGAAAGCCAAACACACTCTGGCTAGGCTTATAAATGCCCTAGGGCAGATAGCCTAGTATGAACCAATGAACCTATATATATATATATATATATATATATCTATATATATATATATATATATATATATATATATATATATATATATTCATATTACACACATACACACACACACACACACATATATATATATATATATATATATGTGTGTGTGTGTGTGTGTATGTATATATATATATATATATATATATATATATATATATATATATATATATATATATATATGGGTCTACTTCACTTGAGTGAAAGCTCACTAGACTGAAATTCATTTGAAGTAGCACACTTGACTGAAACTCATTTTGTTGAAAGGGAAAGCCCCCCCCACCTATTTTATACATTTTAAACCATATACATGGATACTCATAACTATAATGAATAACTCTTTTTAGAACACAATATATACCCAAACTATGGCTGTGCCCCCCACACACACCCTTACTATATATAGTAACTCCAAGATCGCACTACAATGGGGAAAAGGGCATATACCTTTCAACGAAATGAGTTTCAGTGAAGTGAGCTTTCAGTCAAGTGTGCTCTGTGAGTGAACATAAACATAAAGTGAGATATTCACCCTCGTATTGTGGTTGCTGAAGCGTAGCTCTGATGTTTGTGTTTTTGCTTTGGTGCTTTTCGTTTGAGGGTGTGTTATTATTATTATGAATTTGAGTTAAGCATGGCAAGTATGATACTTTTGTAGTTTCCATAATGCTGGTACAGAAGTCATGAGAGAATTAAAATGTGATAGCTGTGGCATTCAAATGCAGTAAAAGAGAAGGCAGGCTATAGCAGTGCAGTTAGTACCATTGTGATTGTAAGGGATAGATGTCCTTCCATAACACTGTTGCAGTATTCATAACCTAAGGGCTATCCTGCCAAGGATAGCCCAATGTCTGGCCAGTATACCAAAGCTCTTTGTACTTATAGCTATCATACATCTAATGTACACTCCCTGTGCAAGACTTAGGGCATACAGGTGACATACATACACTCAGCCTTTCCCACCCGTCCAAATGCCATCATTGAACATTGGTCTGAACTCCCTTCTGCTGTGCTGGTCATCAAGCCATTCTTCAGATAAGTGCCCCATTGAGGTTTATTCTTATCATTCTTTTTTTTTTACTTATTGCTGTTGGTTCATGTCATCCAGAAAGAGAATACATCAATATGGGAGGCAGATTCGCCATATAGACTATCATAACCAATGTCTTTTCTGTTTAGGTGCTTCCCATGACGATACACAGTATTCTGTCTACCAGGCTTTTGGCCCTAAGATCCTATGTAGTGGCCTCTCCTCTTTATCCATTTACCTTGAAAACCAACATCTTCAGCTGTTGGTTCAAGGTGCTATAGAGAAATCTTAATGTCCCAAGATTCAGCAGTCTCTCAAGAAAAATGCCAAAAAATCTTTGTTCTGATAAGGCTGGTGGACAGCCTCCACCAGAAATCAATGTCCAGGCTAGCGAAAGCCCAAAGGTTCATCCAGTGGTTGCTTTGGATTTCTCTGCTGTGACCCCATCAGACACCGGAGTGGATCTGACTTTTTGTATATCCTCGGATGCATTGCAAATGTCTGCTCCTCATGTTGAAGGGGAACCTTGGCTAACTATATCAGAAAGCCCACATCCTGTGATGGATTGGTAATCCATAAAAGATTAGTCTCTCTACCTGAGCATTGGTGTAGGCTGTACTCACCAGAACTCTGACCTGGATTAAGCTGGTAAGTGGAAAATTAAAAAATTTATTTCACGACCGAATTAGACAGTCAATCAATCAATCCGCCAGTGCTTTGTATGATGCTTTTTCTTTCTATCTGTCTTATGACCCCTATATTTTATACTTCCTCATCGGTGTATTATTTTCATTTTTTAACCCATCTGTTCCCTTTTTTGAACCTTGGGGAAAGGATCATATAATTTTGCTTTGATAATTTATTTTACATAAATTTTACATAAATTCCAATTGTCTCTCAGAGGTTGACAACCCAAAACATAACTATAGCCATGGACAGTGCAGTTTTCTCATCTCCTGTATAAATGTATTGTTTAAATATGTATATGTATGTCTATATATATATATATATATATATATATATATATATGTATGGGTCTACTTCACTTGATTGAAAGCTCAGTAGACTGAAACTCATTTCACAATTTAAATTTAAACCACATAGGAAACCCAGTTCACTGAATACATTTTTGTATGCAGATAGCATGCATCCCCCACATTTGATTAAAGCACTGCCCTGCAGCAAAAGAAATGTTAAGGCAGACATTTCTAGCAGATTGAGGTCTAGGAGATATTCAGAATGTTATTTGCAGAATGTGAGGAAGTTAGTGCTTGGGGAAATGGAGAATAAGTATATCAACTACCAGTGAGGTCAGGGGATGAGCCAAATTAAAGAGAATAGAGAGACGAAAGATTGTGCATTTTATGTGACAAAATTTTCCCCTTTTTCATATATAGTGGAGGACATCATTAGGAAATTCTGGTACATGGTAAAGGAAGACATGAGTGTAGGTCAATTTTTCCCTATGCATGTTACCTTCTCTTATGGCAGATATAGCAAACTGAAAGAATTACTCAATGGAAATTATGGTCAGTCTGCAAATGTAGGTAGAGTAGGTATGAGTCCATGTGGGAACTGTAGTATTTGTAACAGGGTTAGAAATCTTGATGGGTCCAAAATTAATGCTAGGTTTTATAAAGCTAGAGAAACATTTCATTGTAATTCATAGGGTGTGATTTATATCATTGGTTGTGGTTGTGAAAAAGTGAAATGGTATATTGGGCAAACTAAAAGGAAAGTAAAAGTGAGGATTATGGAGGACCTAGGGGATGTTAGGAAAGGAAACTGTTTAAGCCTGGTAGTAGAACACTGTGTTTCTGCTCATGGGGGATGTCATAAAAGTTTGCTTTTTAATGTTTTGGCATGTCCGTTTATGGAGCATGGGGGCAGTTTTAAGGATGAGTTGGATAAACTGTAATGTAGGATGATTATAAGGTTTAGGACACTCCAACCTAGGGGTACGAACATTGGCAGTAACCTTACCTTATAACACTTTATAATATTAATTTACTGCCCAATTTAGGGGTAGGAATGTTGTTAGTATTTTAGGATATTTTTATAACTTATTATTAGGTTTTTGTTAAATTCTGATAATATTTATTGTATTTTGTTTGGGTAAGTTATTCTAATAATAATATTCAAAAATGTTTACTTAAGATGTAATCGAAGTGTTTGCAGTAGGGCTATGGTTCCTTTAAAAATATGGAAGTGCGTGTTATTAATGTTTAAATAATTGATTAATTAATTCAAATTGTTTTGGGGATGTTTGTATAAATTATGGGGTGTGGTGATGTTGCAGTATTCCTTTGAAGGCCAAATGCCAAGGTACCAGAATAAATATAAAGTGAGATATTCACCCTCGTATTGTGGTTGCAGAAGCTTAGCTCTGATTTTTGTGTTTAACTGAAATCCACAGCTATAGTAATAGTGCATATTTGTTATCCAAGTAAGTATTAAGAACCGGTGTTTCTGCAAGTCCGGCCGTATTTGTTTCTTTATCGGTTTTTAAAGTTTAAAGTGGTTTGGTATAGTGCATATTTGTTATCCAAAGTTTGCAACTTGCTTTTCACAAATCCCTTTCTTTACTAGAAACAAATAAAATGGGTTTGAGTTGATTAGCTTAGAAATTTAACATACAAAGCAACTGTATTATATCCTTATTAGATGTGAAAATCATTTGAACTGGATTTAAAAATAACAGTCAACTTACTTGCAAGGTGATGTGAAGTAATATCTTTGTCCTCAAAATATCAAGTGAAAAGTCTTAATATTCTGATGGTACATTAAAGGAGAATTTATTGTACTTATACTTTTTAATGATTGTACTGCAAATTTTAAAATGCTTTTAGATCTCTTTCCTGAAAATAAATTGAGGCAAAAGTTGTGATTACCTCAGAAAATTAACCTATTTCAGTGAATCTAAAGGTAATATCTCCTTTAGAGAAGGAAATATTAAGCTAACTAAGCTCCTAGCCTTTTATCGAAACAGGTGCATTTCTTTAAGTTACAAAGTAGATGCAGACGTAATACATTTCATGTGTAAGGTAGCTTTAAATATTTTACCTGAAATTTTGAGCATATCCATTATATAACCCTTTGTCATGAACTAAAGAAGATAAATGTGAAACCCGTCTAAGAAGCGTAATATTCCAAAAGCATATTTCATCACAAAACTGCTCAATAACAGTTGCATAATAAATGAGACAGAATCTGACAATGGATTAAGAATTGTTGCATGAAATATTGAAAAAGTATCAAAGTCATGAGCTTTAATGAAGAAAAGGAAGGTTCATAGCTTTCATAAGTGCTAATAGGATAACATTAGTCAAGGCAGAATTTTATAACTCTACCTCCTGAAGTACAGTACGAACTCAAACACTGCTAATGTGCATTTTCTTATAGACACTGATGTCACAGTCAAGTGGGAACACCCTTTGTAGCATATTGGGAGCTTTTGTCCAAAATATCAGTGCTCTAACAAGTAATGCAATTGCATGAGCACTTCAGTCTGATGTATTTATATGTTGATTCTCCTGCTTTTAAGGACTAAAGGCTTGTTGCTAGTGCAGGAAATAAGATGGTTAAGTGTTTCAGAAATGTCTACATGTTTACTGTTAAATACTGCAAAGGTAATAGAAGCACGGGTACAAAATGTATTGCTGGTGGAACAGACAGCTGTCTGGAGAAGAAGTAGAGGATTTCAAAGACTTAGTCAAGGCTCTAGCACTTCAGGAAGAAGACGAAATAGGAGAAGTTGAAGAAGAAAGGCAGCATCTCAAAGCAGCATGTGTGAGGACTACAGAACAAATATACAGCCGAGCCAGGTATGGAAATAAGGTATATAAGGAAAGCTGGTGGTGGAATGCAGAAGTCCAGGTTGTCATCTAATGAAAGAAGGAGTGAGGAAAAAAGTGGAAGATAGAAAAGACAGACCACCCTAAGAAGGAATGCAGGTTGGTTAACAAAGAGGCTAAGAGAGAAGTTGCAATTGCAAAGAACAAAGCATTAGAGATACTCTACCAGCTTCTGGAAAGTAAATTAGTAGATGGCACAAAGAAACTCTATCAGGATGTAAGTCAGTCACCCTTCATAATGGATGCCAGCATTAGCCTGCTCACCTGTCCACAGAACATCAATGGCAGATAGAAGGCGGACTATCAGCAGCTTCTGGGTGAAGAAAATGCTATACAAAGTGTAATGCCCCAGACATAGCCTACAATGAAAGAACAGAAGGAGCTCACCCTAGAAGAAGTAAGAACAGCACTATGGAAAATGAAATTGGGGAAACTAGCAGACTCAGATGAGATCACAAGAGATATTTATTTACATTTGATAACCAGGCAGTGTCTGGCTAGGCGAGAAGCCCGTTTTCAGTAGAGACCCGGGGAGAAAAACTCCCAAGAGAAGTTATAATAGTTAAACAGAATACAAAAAGTAGGTTATAAAAATTAAAACAAGGGCTGTAGTACAGTAGGCTAGTTGGCAATACAAAATTATAAGCAAAGTTGAATACAGTAAAAGAGTTCAAAAGGGTAAAACATCAATTATATTTTCAACTCAGAGACCGTAATAAACACATGTTGCATGGCAGTAAAAGACTAAAACAATCTAAACAATATCTCAAGTGATATTGACAGTCATAGTTTTTTTTTTTTTGCTAAATGTAGGTTAAGAGTAGAGAGTAATCTTAGAATGGAGATGGAGGTGCATTGTGGGAAATTGCTTAGCCAGCAGAGGTGCAAGAGCATGGCCAGTGATTTGAAAAATATTCTGTTAGGAGCTGTTTGAATTTTTGTGTCTCAGGGGTGGCTAGAAGGTGCTGTGGGAGAGAATTCCAGGTTTTTGCTATATTATGAGAATATAATGTGTCACCATAAGAATTGTGGGATTTGTTAGCCTTGAGCAATATTTTATCTGCTGACCTCAGTGAGGAAAGGTTAGAATAAGCTTGAATAACGTCAGATAGGGCTGGGCAGTAATCAGGTTTATGGATAACAGAGTGGGCTACTTTTAACTGGTTGAGAGAGTTCGATCCAGTTGAGGTGATGTAGGGGAGTACAGTGATGGGTTCTATGGGGGAGGTTTACAGCAAATTTAACTATTTTATTATAGCAGACTTCAATGTTATTTAAGTCTGATTTTCGAAGGTTTGTAAAAACGTGTGAGCAGTAGACAAGGGTGGATAGGAGGTGAGTCCTAGCTGTGGATATTCTGGCATGATTGGTTAGAAATAGTTTAGGTCTATACAGTGCACCAAGTTTTATATAAACGTTTTTTATTGTTAGGTCAATATGTCTGTCAAATCTTAAGCTGCTGTCTAGGGCAACATCGAGGAGTTTAGTGTGTTCAACAGGTTCAATAATAATGCTGTTTGAGGCAAAGATAGATAGATGTGTTGGGGTGCTTTTATTGGAGGAATTAGAGAATACCATAAGTTTGGGTTTAAGATTAGTTGGTGCTCTTACAGGTTACTTTTCGATGCTATGGAGGGCAGCCTGAATTTTATTTTGGAGTTCTTTTAATGTGGGAGCAGAGCAGATAAGGGAAGCATCTTCTGCATATTGAATGATAGTGGCAGGTTCAGCTGCAGAATAAAGATCATTTGTAAAAATAATAAAGAGGAGTGGGCCCAGGATAGATCCTTGTGGGACACCAACACTAATGGGTAATAGGGAAGAACACACATTTTCCCATAAGGTGGCTTGTTTATGGTTAGAGAGAGAACTGTAAAACCGGTATAAGGTTTCAGGGCTGAAATTAAGAGTGGCAAATTTGTTGAGGAGAAGTTGATGAGATACTGTGTCAAATGCTTTTTACATATCAAGGAATATAGCAGATACAAGGCGGCGTTTGTTAAAGTGATTAACAGTATTGGTAAAACATAAGTGTGGTGTTAGCACTATGTTTGGGGTGAAAGCTGTGTTGGGTATTGGATAATAGGTTATTTTACAGGAGGTAGTCTAATATCTGTTTATGTAGACATTTTTCTAAGAGTTTGGCAAGTGGGGACATAAGAGCTATGGGTCTATAGTTGGAAAGGTCAGTAGAGGACGCTCCTTTATGGAGGGGTATTATATAGGATATTTTCCAAAGAAGTGGTACATACTGTTCTGAGATAGAGTAGTTGATAAGAATAGATATAGGGAAGGCTATGGATGGAGCAGCAACTTTTAGGAATTCACCTCGTAACTGATCTGCAGCAAGAGTACAGGACTTTATATTAGTAAGGAGATTTTGTATATACTTGGTTTGCATTGGTCTAAGAGAGAATGTAGAAGTATTGGGGTCTACAGGGGGAGAGGAATGAAGAGTGTAGAGTTTCTTTAGACAGACAGGGAAGTTGTTTGGATCTAGTACGAATTTTCCTGATTGGAGCAAGGTTGTTGCAGGAAGGTATTACTGAAGTACTGCACTGCAAGATCCAATTGTAGTGTTTTTAGAGGTGACCAGTCATGTTCACATAAGAGGGTGCTGAATAGAGAGGAGGAGAATTGTTTCTTATTGTGCACATATTGATAAGTAGACCTGTTGATACTCTGGGTTTGTTTTTTAATTAGATAGGTTGGGCAGTTGTCACTTAGGGAATCAGGGAGGCATCCTGTAACATAACTATTTTTGGATTTATATGATATGATCACAATGTTGGCAGAGATAAGGGAGCAGTGGCTCCTGAGGCTATCATTGCATTATGGAGGAAAAGGTACATCTCATATGACTGGAGAATAAGCATTCTAGTGTCAGTGTACAAGAACAAAGGGGACATCTACAAGTGTGGGCAGTGCACAGGTATCAAACTCCTGTCGCTGCTTGAAAGTTTTGGACAGGGTGACTGTTAAATGAATACAGATAGCAGTAGAATGTAAAATGGGAAATGAGCAGTTCTGATGAAGATCTGGGTGCAGCACAACAGATGAGATGCACTGTTGACAGTGAGACAGATAGTTGAGAAGAAGCTGGAAATGAAAGTCCAACTAGGCATTCCTAGACTTGGAGAAAGCATATGACAAGGTCACAAGAAAGGTGATTTGGGCAGTCCTGCTGTGGTTCAAAGTCCCAGAATCAATGGTAGAATTAGTGTAGGCTATGTACAAGGATCTAATGACTCCGCTGTGAACAGTGTTCGGTCTCATAGAGGGTTCCCAGTGGAGGTGTGTGTGCATTAGGGTTCAGCTTTGAGCCTACTTGTTATTCATACTAGTAATGGAAATTAGCAAACAGGTTGAAGGGGACAGATCAACAAAGCTGCTCCCGGCAGATAATTTGGCATTACAGGTACACTCTGAGTAAGAACTTGGGCAATGTATAGGGGAATGGAATGCAAAGCTGAAGGCACATGGGATGAAACCAAGTACAGATAAGACATCTAAAACAATGGCAGCAAATGGGGGGAATCTGAAGAAGCTGAGAACTGAGATAGAAGGGAAAATGGTGGAACACATTAATAGCTTCAAGCATCTGGGAGAAATGATTGAGGAGAACGGAAGGCTGAATGAGGATGTGAAAGCTAGAATCAGAGGGGCTTCAGCCAGCTAGCAAAGAATGCCCAGGATAATGTATGACAGAAAAATGTATAAGAAGCTGAAAAGTAAGGTGTGCAAAACAGTGGTGCATTAATTGCTGCTGCATGGTGCAAAACCTGGGCAGTAAAAGCAGAGCAGCTGAGGAAGCTGGAGGTGAGGGGGATGAAGGGCCTGAGATGGGTAGTAGCATGCACAATGTAGGTCAGATGAAAAAACTGAGAATATCAAAACAGAAGCCCAAGTAGCTGCATCTGCAGAGAATATCAGAGAACAGATTGCAGTGGTTCAGGTATATGTACAGAAATACAGAAAACAATCTGGTGAAGATGATTTGGGACAGACAGAAAGAAGACAAGAGGAAATAAGGGCACCCAGCAAAGAAGTGGATGGATTGTGAGAGAGAAGACCTGTGGCAGTCAGACATGACTGTCAAAGAAGGTCAGAGAGTGGCACTGAATTGATAGAAATGGCAACAGTAGACAAGACATCCCATATATATATATATATATATATATATATATATATATATATATATATATATATACACACACACACACACACACACACACATATATATTTACATATCTTTATATAGATCTATGTACATATATGCATATACCTATATCTATGTATACACACACACACACACACACATATATATATATATATATATATATATATATATATATATATGGGTCTACTTCTAAATTTCAAACTTTCACAAGTTCAAATTTCTTATGGTCAAGACCACAAGATTGAACTCGTGAAAGTTCGAACCATTTAAATGGAGATCAACGTACAGCAGAGAACAGTTTATTTACAGTTTTCCTTGCAGTAGTACGATCTCAGAGTTGGTATATTTAATTAGCAAGGGGTGTGGGGGGCACAGGGGAGCTTGCCCACCTGCAAAAAACGTAAAAAAATATATATTTTTTTGTTTTTATTTCTTTTATTTAAATTTCAAACTTTCACAAGTTTGATCTCATAGTCTCCACCATAAGAAATTCAAACTTGTGAAAGGTCAAAGTTTAGATATAAATATTCAAATAACACACAGACACACATACATTCATAAATGCATCTGTTAGTATGGAATCTTTCTTGCCACATTTGACAGCTTTCTAGCACTGACCACATGATGGCAAATATTTTAAATCAATTTTGAATTGGCTATAAATGTACAATGAACTTCACAAGTACATTGCACTGCAGAAAATGCATCCAATGAAGTAAGGCAAAATAATCACTTCAGCTGTAGCCGGAAGCATGTTCTTTTATTACTCTAACATCAAAAAAATCCACTTCTCAGCATGATCTTCAGTAGACATCATGAAGAATATTTTTTTGAATATGAATAAAAAGAAACATATCTGGCAGGCAAAAAGGAAAACAATATAATGCAGGGGCTATAATTACATACATCATATTTACAATAATTTGCTCTAATAGTAACTACAGCTCTACGTTTTGCTTACTGATTTGTTGCGGCAATAACATTTTGCAAAGTGTGTTCATTGCAGAAAGTGTCAATTATTGCATTTTCCTTAGTAAAAACAAATTGTTTATTTGGAAGACTATCAAACATGTTTACTGAAATATTTGATTGCAGTTTGGTAGAATGTAATTAGTCGGTTTCTGTTTAGAAAATGAGCATTGTTAACAAATTCATTTACTTACAAGCATTCATGTGAACTCCACAAACTTCAAACGGGAAACATATTTCAGAAAGAAAATGATAATGAGAGAGTTTCAGATTTTGGAAAGGAAGGGGAAGGCGATTAATCAGAATGCAAAAATGTAGTATTCTTGTCAAGAGGTTTCAAAATGCAATTGTAGAATTTACAAATACAAGCGAGGACCACTTGTTATGGCAATAGAATATAGCATATCAGTAAATTAAAATGAACAACACATGTGTCTTACTGGGGGTACTAAGCTATAATTATCTATTAATTTATGTTGGCATTTACAGCTCATTTTACCATCATATCTTCATGTTGCCATCTGACAACATCAGAAGCACTCATTTCTTAACCCTGACCTAAAAAAAATTATTAAATTAAATGTTCCTGAAGCTGGCCAAAATGAGATCACAAATCTTTGTTTAAATAATTTTTCCCATTTATTTTCCATCAGTTAGAAATTCTGTTACAGTTTAGGGTTATGTGAATTCTCTGGTTCCTTTTCTAATACATGCAATTTGACTCTTTTTCCTGTGCTTGTTCATTTTTTAATTCACTCAGTATGAGTTATGTAGCATTTATAAATATATGACACATTGGCCAGATTCCAAATGACTTGCTGTTTGTGTAAATGATTTACTAACTAAGGCCTGTTTATAAACCAGGCTTACACTGGAGCAACTCACTTACACTAACAGTAAATGTTTTATAATTGAGCCTATTATATAATTCAGGGTTGCAAATCTTTTGTGACTTTAAGGCAATCAAATATGATAGGAGATCAATGTAGCAGATTGAGTAGATAAGTGAAAACTATGCTAGGGCTTGTGTGTATGGTACATCAAACAGTAATAATTACAAAAGTGAACTGCTTAATATGAAACCAGTTATGCATTGTGCTGACCATGCCATAATCTTAGTAACACATGACTCAAAAATAACAAAAGCAAGCCATTTGTGGAGGAGAGTAAACAAACAAATGCATTCAGGAATCATACATTAAGGGAAAATGTTAAAAGGTATGTAGAATATGGTATGGCATACATACGTTTTACTGTTAGATGGAGTAAAGAAGGCTGAAAAACAATCTGGGAAATACAAACAGATGGCAAGTATGTGTACCTGAAAAGTGCAACAGAGATTAATATTCCAAGAAACTCCACCTTCTCCAAGAATTACAGAAGTAAACAGGTAGTATCAGTTCTTATTTGGGACTTGAATTTATGACCTCCAGCATACCATACTGATGTCAGTGCCGGTCTACCAACAAAGTGTCTCTGTACGTGTAACTGTAGATTTTTTTTTTTAAGACCTTTATTCTTTCAGTGATCAACAGCTCAAGCAGAGGACTTTGTCTATATTTGTGTGTGAGTGCTTTTGCAGTTGAAGGAGGTTACATGATGCTCTGTCTTGGTAGTACAATGTATCCATTGAATGTTTGGAATATTTTTGATTGTGTATATAGAAGAGAAGGCTGAAGAAAGAGATAGTTTACAATAATATGACTTCTGAAAGTAAACATCATAAAAGTCTGCACCACTGTCAACAAAATAGAACAGCAATCCAAAATCTTTATATAAATGTCTCCAGAATATTGCCAAGATAAAGGTCATATTGGTGACCCCTATTCTCTATAAAGCTGCAAATGAAGAACACGCTGGGGGATGTTCTCAAAACAGTGTTGACTAGTATTTAATAAAATTAATGACATGACATGTACCTATTGAAATAACCAAAGTATGGTGGGGTTTAAGAAGCAAAATAGCGTCTTAAATTGCACAAGATCTAGCTGATTCAGAGTTAATTATGGACATTTTTGCAGTATTATGTATTTTATTAACAATCTGCCAAGGACCTCCAATTGCTGAAGGATGTTATGTGGAGGAAAAACACTTCTTTGGCACACTATAACACATACTGGTTCAGATAAATTCAGTGTTTTTATTTATTACCCAATGCCGCTTTATGCCAAGCTTTGGTGTATTTGTTTCACCCACAGTTGTAGCTGCTGTGACCAGATGCTGAGACATCTGGCCATCTTTCTCTGTTTCTGCATTGTCAGGAACTCTTATGTATCCATTATTCTACCTACTTCTAGAGCAGGTCTAACAAGCAGTTGTTCTAGCCAGAAGCAGCAAGTCCCAGAAAGGTTTTGCTATATTTCATCCTGCAACTGAGGCAAGCTTCAATGTGTTTGGTATAAGTCCTTCACAGAAGACTTATAGAATCCCTACCTAAATTACTTCACACAGACTCATGTTCTAAGAAAAACAAATTTCCACCATTTTAGGGTCATTTAAGTGGGTAACAACTTGGGCTCATTAAGTTTTGAACATGGCTGAATGCAATGGTTATTTTAATCGGTTTGCTTTAGCATTTCAAAAGTTTAATGTTCTGGGTTAGTGTCAGGGGTTTGACTATGCTTGCACATTAGACTTGTCTGTATTATTCTTTGTGGGGCTCATACTTAACATTTTTGTTACCTGTAACTATATGGGACCTTTAATTATGGGGATATGTATATTTGAATGGTGCCCTTTGAATATTTTAGCTTGTTGCAAGTGTTGTTTCTATTTTATTCTTGTATTCACATGTCACTGAATGATAATTAATGCATTATTGTCGGACTTTGTGTTGTGTTATATGAAATATATGGTTAATACTTCCTTTACAGACCTCAATAAAATCATATTTTGTGAAAAAATCCTATCCTGCATTCCTTTAAATTTTTTCAAAATACATCTATAGTTCCTAACTTCAGGCTAATGTGTACCTTACTGTACAAGTATTTTCTTCCTGCATACTTAACGTTTGTCAGAACTCTGCCTCCCTCTACACAAATCACACTCACAAAAGTAAATAAAACAATGAATCGTTTAAAATTTCTTAACCATTACATCCTCAACAGCTTTCCTAAAATTGACACTCTAAAACTGCAAACAACAAAAATACACTTGCAATTTTATCACAAGCTGCAAGGAGGAAAACACCCCCCATCCCATTTAAAACAAAATGTCTATGGTTTACCAGTAAACTAACTATACTATGAAGTCATCTAGAAACTAAAGAAGGGCACCTACTCTTTGTTTATCATAATGCACCTATTAAACAGCACTTACAAATGCAAGTAGTATTCTCAATAAATCTGAACAAATTGAAGCTTTTCACTCCAAGAACAATCAAAATACTGCTGGACTTAAAGAATTGTGTATCAAAACAGACACCCATATTAATAGGGGTTATCACTTCCAGTGTGTGTGTGTGTGTGTGTGTGTGTGTGTGTGTGTGTGTGTGTGTGTATGTATGTATATGTATATGTATATATATATATATATATATATATATATATATATATATATATATATATATATATATATATATATATAAAATACTTGGCTTAGGGATGGGTAATTTTTATTGTCTTAAAACATAAATAAAAGTTTCCTTTACAGTTCAAAGCACATCACAAACTGATAAGGACCCTGAACAGCTTTCAGAATTATTTTAGGAGATGTATGTGTTTATGTAGAATTCTAGCCTACATAAGTATAGCATGCAGTATTCAATCACCTACTGTTTTAAGTGATAAAAAAGCATGTCCCTTATATGGAAAGCACTGAACAATCCCAGACATACACACAGACTGGGAAATGAGCAGTGGCTGAATTGGTGAGGGGGGTGCCTGGGACATTATCAGAGTAATCAGCATGACTGTGTGTGTCCGCAGCCAGGTATTGGGTAGGAGACTGCCTTATTATATTCCCTGATGCATGTAAATGCAGAAGTGCTCAGTGGTGTGCAAATACACTCTCATATGGAGCAGTGAGTAGCTCATAGGACCGTAATGTTCTACAGCAGCCTGCCTGACGCAGCATGTGCAGCACTGAGTTTCTCATAGGATTGGGGCACTGCACAGCATTCTGCCTGTCACAGCCTGTATCCCCACAGCACCACAGGAAAGGAATGGGTCTGACCCTTTTAGCAATGATCTAAACACTAGTTACAGTTACTTGTGTAGACAAATACAGCAAAATAGACCTATTTTATGTGAAGTTTTGTGGTCACATGCTTTGACATCCTTTGCACTTGTCATTCATCTTATGTCTTTTTGCAGCTTATGGACCTTTGTATAACTATTCCAAACATGTTTGCAATTATCCAAAGTATCTTTAATTGCAGTGTTAATACAAATGTAAGACGTGCAGAATTTAGTGCCAATTAAAAGTATCATTTACCAGGTACTCTGTATAAAGATGTAGCTATGAAGAAAACATTTCTACCAACTGTAAGTTCTGTTTAATCAAGTACTGATATTGGTGCATATCCTCCATAGAAGCAGTATGATTTCTTCCCTATACATTATTTACATATGTGGAAAGTTACTGCTGCTGACCTTGCTAACCAGAGTTCATGCTATGCTTCTAAACTACTTGTTTTTTCTTTTGATTCTTACTCTTTAAATGCCATCTGCAAATCCTTTGTTCCTTTAAAACCCAACACTACAGTATCTAGAATTGCTTAATATTAAGAAAGAGAATGGGGTTATTTCTGTTCTATATTTTGTCTTAATATGGGAAATCCTATTCCTTTTTTACAGGGGATGTTAATTGACATTACCCTGAAGAAATGTTGAATTTTATTACTAACTTTTTGAGATATGGATAGATGAATGAATCGACTCACTAAAACTGCAAAACATATAACTAGTTACGACTATGTGGAGTGATAGGTTGGCTTGCCGTTTTTACTGTTTTCTTCATTGGGTAATCTCTAACTGAATGATTTAACCTTTTACAAGCCTGGCACTATACATGTATGTGTGACACATGAATTATTGGTCATCACTGGGCTGCCAAACTGGTTGTGTCAGCAGCAAAACTGCAAGCAAAATGCTCTCCTTCTTTAGTACTTTGTGTCCCAAATTTAGTCTGCTGTCCAACAAAGTACAGAAACATTCAGCCTGCCTGGACTACAGCTGCATTTTAACTAGTTGACTTCACACTCATTTAAATGGGCACAGTAAACAACAATGACTGTGTCCCATGGCTTCCAAGTTGGTGAGGTTAATATAGTTTAACAGGTTAAACTTTTGGGCAATTTTAAGCCTAGTCAATAACCCCATATAAGAATCAAACCCTGTACCTTGTGTCTGCAATGTAAATACATTAACCATTATGCCAACCTCCAGATGCAAGTGATTTCTTTGGATTCATAACTCAGTACTCTACTCAACCAAGTAAATATGGTTTTGTGAGCTACTTTCTAGAACAGTAAAATACTGAAAGATACTTATCCTCATAATACACTTTATATCTCAACTTGATATTATCAGACAGGTTTAATAGTTTTTTTAGTACTGTAGTACTATGTTCTAGTGTGCCTGGCTTTTTGGCATGAATGGCAGATAAAATTTTGGCAACCTTGATTAATCACTTGTGTGGGATTAGACTAATGGGTTAATGTTAACATGCTTCTCTGATATTTGTAGATGCATTACAGCATCTCTTAAGTACCATGAAGCATTTTCCTACCAATCGTTCCCGTTTATGTGGGCTACGTCTTAATAAAGTGTTTTGTAGACTTTTTATTGAGGAGCTGCCACATAAATAAATGAACGTCATCCCTTGCTAAAGTCACCATTGTGATATCACTTGGATGCATCCTTAGACATTAATGGATGAACGCATTACTTGTGCAGTGCTGTGTATTCAAGTCTATGGACTCAGTCAGATGACAACCTTACACTGACATCATTGAAGGCTAAGGTACAACAAAAATCAGTGAAATATATGGTGATATCAGTGTAGAGGACACATTTTTACTAACGATTCTACGAAAAAGTCAGCTATCATATATTTACGGTTTTAGCAAGGAAAATGCATCACAGCATAGACGGCACCACTTTATGAGGTAGTAATGGTACATGAAAAAGGAAACATTAAGGCTGTAGCTACTGCACCAAACATCTTGAATGGCTCTCCAAACTGCAGCTGAACATACTTGTGAAACTTGGTTTTGTCACAATAAAGTATTGTGATTTTTCCTAAGCAGGTCAGCCTCTCACATTCTTACTCAGAATGACCTTATAACATGAAGTACTTATTATACCAAGGATGAAGCAACATGTGCTTTTTTAACAATCATGCCATTAATGTTTGGAAATGCTCCTGCAGTTTACTACTGTAATAGGAATTTATATGACTGGGAGACTATTTGCTGTAGTTGCTGTTAGCTATCTGTTGGTTTCTGCTTGCTTTCATTTCTGCTGTATTGCACAGCTTTGATTTTGTTTAGGCCAGTTGCACAATGATGTAGACCACTCCAGATGAATGTAGTGTATTTCACTGCTTTCATGACCCTGCAAGACCAGTGAAGTGTTTTTTTAAGATAATATTGAGACTTGCATTACCTCCAAGTAGTATTTTTAACATTTGGAATGGGCCTTGCAGTAGACTCTTTTTTGACAAGGCAATATGCAGTATACTAAGCATTTATTTACCAGTAGGTTCTAATTACTCAGTTTCTTTCGGCTGTTTGCTTGCTTAAATTTATAGTGCATGTTCTGGAGGGGCTTTATGCTTATTTGAGCTGAGCTGCACAGCACTACCCCTAACATATACAACCACTCAAACACATACTATACAGCAGCTAGTAAGGCCTGCTCTGTTTTGTTCACACTAGTTCAGGTGATTTGAAATTAAGTCTCTCAAGAAGCAGTGCATCAAGTAGCAGTTTGCAACCATATGGAAATAACTATGGCACCCATGTTTATATCCCGTGTCACATGTACATTTGGGTGTTATCGCTCTCCTAATTGTTGCTTCTCTACTTATTTTTATCAACTGTCTTCACCCTTCTCCCACCCTATTCCCCAGCCACCCCAAACTTGCACCTTCATTCCATTCTTTTCCCACCCATTTTTCCTTGCATTACAATTGCAACTTAAAGGATCACAGCATATAGCTACACAAGCAAATATACACATCCCCCTGACATCACCCTTCTCTCTTTCATAATCACTGTCTACCAGACACATTTCAGCCTTTTCAAACTCATCTACTTGTCGCCCAGAAAACCCTCAGGGGATTTCATCACTTTGGAAATACCCTCTCCTCTTTTCATCCCAGCTTACACTCTCCTGTTACTCTTATCTTACTCTTCCACCCACAGCAACAAGGTTTCTGCCTTCTGAATGGAAATACATTTCTCCTACATCTTTCAAGAATCCTTATTTATCATACCTCACTAATTTCTGTTCAATTTTCCTATTCATATACCCAAGTACTCACATCCCCTGACCTTATCCCCTCCCATACACACATTTCACTGCATGTCAACTTCACTCTCATTTGCTTATACTACCAACCCATTCCTTACAGCACACTCCCTTTAACTACCCAGATTCCCCTATCAGTCCATCCCTATAATACTCCTTCTGCCACTATGCAGCAACTCTGAACCTAACCCTGGTCCATCTCTTTCATTCTGTGTCCTAATGTCCACAGTATCAAAAAACAAATCGACTGACTAAACAGATTCTTCACTTTCACCACCCTGCCATTATGGCTGAAACAGAACCTTGTCTCAAACCCACTGATCATTCCCTCCAACACTTCTTCCATGGGTGCAACTACTATCTTGATGGGTGTCCCAGTTCTAAACCTGGAGGTGGAACACTACTGCTTTTTAAATCTGATTTAAATTCAGCTCTTAGTTCAAAACAACACTAATTCAGACTCTCTTCCTAACTGCCTAGTTCTCCCTTTGCCCTCCCCTAACAACCTTTCAGTTTATCTTGCTGTTTCCTCCCTTCTCCCACCCATTTAGCCAAATTCAAAATCTTTCTGGTTGATACGACTTCATCAGTAAAAAATCTCAAAACCTCATCCTAGTAACGGACTTCAGTCTTAGCATGTTAGCCTTCTTGGCCCAAATCAGAATATTATCTTGGAAATTCATAATGACTTCAAACTCACACAAATGGTCACCGAACCCACCAGAACAAACCCTAACTCTTCTCATCACTAACTTCTTGATCTTATCACTAATAATCCTAACATTGTTTCTCAAATGTTCATTCAACCTCTTCCTTTGGTGACCATTGTCCAGTCAGCTTCACTATCTCTCAACACATAAACAAGATCCCTCCCCTCCCTCATATCTATCTAGAACAAAAAACAATCCAACATTCTCAAACTAAAGATCATTCTAGCTGCATTAGACTGGTCTCATGCTCTCTTTTCTACTGACCCTAAACATGCAGCATTCTCCTCAAGCAGATCCTAACTGATCTCTAGGACTTGCTCTTTCCTAAAATCTCACTGCTCTATAAATCCCCAAAAGACGACTGTCTCATGAATGAACTTAAACGTCTGTTAGTCTAAGGGACAATACCTGACATACTTGGGAAAACAACCCATCCTCAACCTAAAGGCAGCACAATACTAAGCTAATAAATTTAGCTAAACAGGCAATCAGGTGACATAAAAGCCACATTATAAAAATGTATCAGTCAACTCTTCTCAACTCACCTAAAAAATTATGTGCAAAAGTCAACAAATCCCAGATTCCAATAATAACCCACCATCTCTCTCTCTGACACTCTAACCCCACCTCCTCCTCCCTATATTCCCACTTTCCATTTCAAAGCAATCAAGGATAAACACATAGTACCACTACTTGAAGAACTAAAACTGATTCACTTGCTAGTCTTGAAGATATTTTCCCATGGTTCTCATTCCTGTGTAAGGGACTTTATAGTCCTATTCCTTCTTTAAATTTGTAATCTCTACCTAAATCAAAGCATCATGCCTGGCATCTGAAAAACTGACACCGTTAAACCCCTCCTCCAAAAAATTAACTTATCCCACACCACTGACTTCCATCCCATCGCCATTCTTCCCATACTTGGGGGAATCCTTGAAAAATTGGTTTACCATCAACTTACCCATTGCGTCTTCCAATATAATCTACTATCCCCAAAACAGCACAACTTTTAGGAGCACTCCTATAGCATCCTGGACACTTACTGATAACATCTTCCTGACTATGTTCAAAGGTCTCATAACTGGACCCATCTTTACTGACCTCACCAGAGCTTCCAATCTGGTATACTATAACATTCTGTTAGATCACCTGACTGAAATTGGAAATAGCCTAGATACAGCTCCCTTGTTATCTTTTCAATTGGTATGTCTCTGTCCAGTTTCAGAACACCCTCTCTGCTTCACCCCCTCTCCTTCAAGGAATCCCTCAGGGCTTCATTCTGTCCTTCATTCTTTTTTTCCATTTTCATTACTAAACTACCACGTAACATCCCATGCCTCTCTTTCTTAGTTTATGTGGATGACATGGCCTTTTTTCACTCAAACCTGACCTCCTTGGCCATACAACTACATGCTGCCTTCCTTTCTTTTATTAACTGGCTTAATAACAAAAAGCTAATGCTGAACACTTCCAAACAAAAGCAATGCTGTTTGGTACCTCTCCTAAATAGCAGAAAAACTCTCAGTCACATCTTATCCATTACCATATTAACAACCCCAATGATGAAGTAATTTTTTTTCAAATACCTTGGTATGTGGCTTGATCCCACATGGAACTTTCACCTTCACCTAGATCTAATATGGAAGAAAATTAAGTTCCTTCTTATTTTGGTCCTATAAATTTCACCCCTTTCTCTCCAGACCAACAAGGAATGTCATAGGCAAAGTCATTGGACTAGCTATACCTCTCAACTGTCCAGATATTTTCCTCATATTTTTCATCTATTCTTTATAAGATTTGTAGTTTTCTAGCAAATCACTAAGGACTGAAGTCACTAAATAAGGGTATAAATTTGTGTTTTAGACTTCCTATCCCTCAGAAAATGCAATGCATGCTAACACACATCCTGTTAGTCTAGCAACATTATAAGTTTATATGGCCAGTATTTAAAATCTGTCCCTATTTTTGGGCCTTTGTCTCCCCAATACTTTAGGATTTGTCCAGATTTCTTGTGCTAAGAGGGTCAGTGGTATGCTACTAAACACAGCTTGAATTTGGAGTTCCAGTGGTTGTAGCAGAATACAAGAAAAACTCCTCCACCATCTAAAATGTAAGCAACTCTGCCATTTCATTACTATCTCCCCTAGACATGAGCATCATTGTATCATGCTTTATAAAGCCAATTAGCTGCCTGTTCAACAATGTACTAACCTGTGTCTTGGATCCTAGCGGTACAAGCTCCTGAAAGAACTCTCCTGTCCTTTTCTTGCCTCCAACATCTTCAGATGACCCAACACTTACAATTTAAACCATAACTACTCTGGCCCACTTCTTCAATGTCCTAGAACCAGACTTCATTCACTAACCATGCCTTCTCCATCCTAAGCCCCAAACTCTGAGAATCCCTACTAATCATAAAGCCTTCACATTGTACCCATCATTTTGTTCTCAGCTTAAGATCACCCCAAGTCTGAGTCAATTTGCAAATGCTTTCCCTCTGGATGCACCATCTAATCTCTTACTCTGCCCTCACGAGTCAGGAACCTCTAACTTCCTGATGTATTTTCCCTACACTAATATGTGACATCTCTTCCACATGGCATATAGTTAATTTCAGTGTACATTTACCTTACTTTTGTTATCTTTCACATGTTATGCTCTATCCCTTCACTATTTCACTCTCTTCTTCTCCCCCCTCCTTACTCGAACCATCCTTTCCTTTTGTAACTGCATCTGCATACTTTATTATTATTTATTATAATCATTATTATTATTGCTATTCCCCACACAGCAATTTGTTTGTATTCATAATACTTCTTAACTTGTTTGTCTACTGTCACCTATATTTGTTCAGGCCGAGACTAAAATAGGTCCATTTGGATCAGTGTTCTATCCCGGTTAGCAAACTGAATACATGAAGTAAATGTACTTTGTCTTGATTTTATTACAATGCTTGCTTAATGGTAAGACCAGGATGACACACTGTAATTTTTGAACATCTACACTACACTGTTAGGTTTTTGTGGTACCCCTACCTATGTTGAGTCATTTTTTTTTCTTTAATACTTGCACATAGTCTATGGTTAGTTACTGTTTGGCCTAAAATGGCTGTGTCATTATTTGCATTGAAACTAGCTATTACTAATGTATGATGCTACTGTCTGCATAGTACTCAGACTTCTATAATCATACCTCATTCTCCACAGTACTCTGAATCCATTAAAAATGAACCCCCAACCAGAATTCCACATGGGACACATCAGTGGCAGACAGTATGGACATTTCTCCAATGTTCCCATCTGTTTATCCATCTGTGTATGCATTGTCAGTAAATATGTTTTTCAACATCTTGGTTTCTGATGTTGGTCATTTTCTTAGTCTGACACCAATGAAGCCGTTTACAGCTGAGTGGTTTTAATAAATGACCTACAGCCATATACACATCAATTCTTCAGCCTTTCACTATTGAGAAAATATATGGCTATGGTGGGGTGTAGATGCTTCTGACATGAAGAGTTATAGCAATGAAAATATTTAGTTTAAGGTAACTATCTAGAAGGAGGCAGGAGGGTTGCAAAACTATGAGGAAGAAAAGTATTGTACACAAAGAAAGTATTACAATATCAACCAGTAAAGTTAATGTTCAACTCTCTTACTTATCATACAGCTCTGTAAACCAAAAACAAACAAAAAAAAAGAATGTAAGAAAGGCAAGGAAAAGAGTGCATATTAATGACACACAAGTGTTAAGAATAAAAGGGGCTCTGACCATGATTAATACTAAGGTAAGTACCGATCTATTTTTATAGTCGTGTTTCTTGCAAGAAAACAGCTGAATACTAAACTGGAAAGCAGGCCGGACAGATGAAGTACCATTCTGAAAATACACTTTCACCTACCACTGCATGTTTGCTTTCTTAAACATCTTACTTGGTTTGCTTTCTGATTCTTTTTGTTCACCTTGTTGTTCTGAACTGTACAGATCATTTTCAGCTGTATCAAATAACATTGCCAATGTCTACCACTATAATTCATACTTTTTCATTTGTTTACATTGAAAGTCTATTTATAAGGACTAATTTTGGCCACAATCCTTGAATACATGTATTACATGCCAAATGAATTCTGCACTGAAGATGGGCATGTTTTTTTTTGTTTTCCTAGAAAAGCAATTCTCTAAACAATACTATTTGTCAAGATGATCTTACAAAGAAAAATACAACTTGTAAATGCATGAAATTACATACAGTAAACTATAATCATTACAAAATGGAATCAGAAACCTCAACTGTTTAAATTTAGCTCAAAATGAATTTTGAATACTCATATTTTTCTGCTTTCTAACAGATAAACTAACAAATAATTTATCTCTCACAGTGATGACGAGCTGTTGTCACTAAGTATATCTGGAAAATCTTAAAAAAAAGATATAATCCTGACAAACATAACAAATGTAATTGTGTTCCAGCTCTAAAGCAAAATCTGTTTAAGCATATTAAATTACATTTCTAGATCACATGTTATGCCTTAAATATGTAATACATGTATGCATATACTTTTCAAATAGGTACACATGCAATGACATGACAGGCACAGCAAAGCAAATAAAAACTTTTAAAAATAATAAAATAAAAGGTGACCACAACCCACTACAGGTAAAACGTGTGTGATTATGGCCTGTACAGCACTTTCCCATCTGTGCTTTTTAAGAAGTCACTCTGCCCTGTTCTGTGTTGAAATGATGTCTAATTTGAGAGGTTACTAATTTATGCTAGCAGTATATCAGACCTGATCAGAGTTCTGGGCGTCTGCTGTAAACAAGAATTCTCACTGAGCAGAAGGGTCATGGGCTGTGATAATGCCTGTGCAAATGCTAGAAATCACCCCAGATCAGTTGCCTCAGGACATACTATTTCTACAGAAATGGTCATTTCAAGTACACATCAGACAAACTACACAATGAGGGGATACCTGCACTTGTCGACACTTTGTTTAATTAAATGGCTATTTATGTCACTTGTTTAGCTACTGCAAACTGGATGAAATAAAGAAAGTAACCCCTTAGCAGAAAGTGGTAGAAAACTCTCAGTGTGTTGGGGAGGGGGGTTGGATCTTCTACCTCACCCTCTTAGCACAGGAATTACGACAAGGGTGGGGTGGTAAAACTGCAGGAAGATAAAAGAAAAAAATATGACTTGAAATGTTTAGACCCAGTTGACACTGCAGGTACAGGAGGGTCTGGTGACATGTCACATGTAGAAGATATTCACACTGATCCAGGAACTGATGAGATTCACCCTCTGACTCACATAAAATATGACGCACTGATTGTCGAATTAGCAAAACAAGATGAGATATGAAGATGGACAGACAATAACATTTTTCAAAAAGTTGATAATGTTGGCCAAGAGTGCATCTTGAGTAGGTCGCCATGCACCTCAAAGAACCTCCAAAAGTAGTACCACCCATGTTTTGTAAGATATGATATGGGTGGGTACAAGCCATCTTTCCATTGTACTCTGCCTACATAATACCTTCAGTGAGTACAACACAATGTACCTCACCAAACATACGCAACAATTAGAGCGTCCACAAATCTTTCACACAATAAGAATTAAAGGGAGTAGAAAACAAGTCCTAAGCAGACCACCTCAAATCCTCATCCCTATATTCAGTTTCCTATAGGCTGCTAAGAGCTAAAATATGCCTAGCCAACAAAGCTTCCTCAGAACCTGCACTAATGGACCTGTTACACATTCAGAAAACAACTAGCAAGAGAAACTCCCAATCTAGGGACCTAAACCTCACCCGCAACAAAAAGAGGATGTATATATTATGGAAAATATTACTGAGCATAGATTTGCCTTTATAGTATTATAAGTTGTTTATTTAAGTAATAACAGAGGTGACAAAAATAAATTGGAACTTGCTGAGAATAAATGGATTCTTAAGTTAAAAGCAGATAAAAATCCAGGTTTGAATGGCTGCTGCGAGCAGAAAACCTGTTTTAAGAGAGATGCAAATGAAATTATTAATTTAAGTCACTGGATTTAAGGGTGTTTGAGCATATGCCTTTAAAGGTTTTTTCACCTTTTATTAGTTTAATTAATGAATATTTAGGACTGTTTGCTATGTCTCTGAGATTATATATTATACACTTCAATTTATCCGTTTTATCAAATTGAAGAAGGGTTTTTAACCTGAAAGCTCAGTGGAATTAAAGCTTTCTTCCGGATGCTACTAGTTTGGTTTTTGTTTTGAGGGGCAGTTATATGTCCCAGAGGCTCGCCCATCTCTTTAACAGGCTTCCCATTCATGTGAAACAAAGTTCTTCTCTACAATTATTTAAGATGAACTTGGATCAGTGGATGGAGATCGACAAATATACCCCCAGTCTGCACCCCATGTCTCTGCATACACCCCTGGTCTGCACCCCATGTCTCTGCATATAATACCCCTGGTCTGCAACCCATGCCTCTGCATATACCCCTGGTCTACAACCCATGTGTCTGCTAGAGAGAGAAGAAGCTTGTAATTGTTTGTCTTCTAAAGACTGCACACCATCCACAAAACATTTGGGACTCATTACCTATTACATTTTATTGTGGGGATATTTGGCTAGGCTTAAAATGGCTTCTTGGGTCATTATCCTGGTATTATACTATGATACTAAGAGAAGTCTAAAGGATTTTGCAGAAACAAAAAGATTAATCAACAATCAAGCTCTTTTCATCTCCCTTTGGCAACAGCCTATGTAAAACAGTTGAAAGTTTCCCAGACATTAAACCTGTATTTTGCAAGGTTTGGTACTCTCTTGTAATGATTAGCTTTGTCTTCTTTCTGAGGTAAGATGTGTGGTATGATTTTGGGATAAGCATGTTTATGGCCTTGCAGATATATCCACTCCAATGGTATAACAAAGTGCACAACATCACTGCTAAGTTAGAGGGGAGAATTTCATTGGGTACCTTGCTGCGGTCTTCTGGCTAGAGGGGAAAACAACATAACTGGACTGTTTGCCTGCTGTATGGATGACTGTTTAGGATGGCTCTTAAATTTTTTCCAGTTCAGCTATATCATGCTAAAAGCTCCTTTTCAGGTTAGCTATGAAGAAAATGACTACTTTTTTCAAGGTATTAATGAAAGAATGCAGTTACACCAAGAAGGCTACAGAAAAGATCTTTAGTCTGTTTCCATTGAACCATTAAAGGCAGTGCAGCACGATGTCCCCTTATTCCAAATGAAATGCACTTAGATCATAAATAGGACAAATTCAATAGGTTACCAAGCAAAGTAGACAAGATGGCAGCTCTGATGCTTCTTGTCTGGCATACAGCTCAGAACATAGCCAAGGGCGCACGCAGGCAGGTGCAAGGGGGTGCACTTGCACCCCCCTGGAACTGGCTGGCTGAGAAATTAATTTTATTTTAATTTAAAAAAAAAAAAAACTTTTTTTTTTAAAGGGCATTCCTCTTTAAGAACACCCTTTGCGCATCCTGTCCGGTTGCACAGACGCAACAGGTCTTTGCGACCTGTTTTCGTTTTCTGTGTCTGTGCAACCAATGGTTTACAGCTTCGTCTTTCACGCCTACTGGGAATTTGCATTCCAGAGGACGTTCGGACTGCGGACGAATGTAGAAGTGAGAGGTAGGTGTGTGCGTGTGTGTTTAAGTATTTAAGAGAGATGTGTGTGTGTGTGTGTGTGTGTGTGTGTAAAAAATAGGTAGGAGTCTGTGGATGTAAGAAGTAGGTAGGGGTGTGTATGCATGTATGCAAGAAGTAGGTAGGTAGGTGTGTGTATGTGTGTTTTAAGTGTGTAAGTAGTTCTTACTCAAACAGGGCCACTTATCCTAGGCAGGGTTATGCAGTCAACTCCCCCACAGAACAGTAATAGCCAGCAGGCAACTCCATAATTATACATGACTCCAAATAAGTAAACATTTACTTTCTTGAAAAAAAGTATGATCGTAAGTTATCTCCAAAACCTCAAAAACTATCCGTCATCTTTCCTATCTGCATCTCAAGCTGAGCACCCATACTCTGCAAGCCTCCTTCTATATCACTCATTACACAATCCCAGCACAACATTATATTACAGAACATTATGATAATTATAAACTCATGCAAAATAACTTTACTGAAGGGGGATGAACTGGAGAAAATTATTGACAGAGCAATGAAAGTTATTAAGAAACTTGTCTCATGAAAAACATACCATGATTAATGAATCATCTAACTAAAAATTCACAAGGGTCCTCAGATTACTAGCCACTTTGTTCACAAGAACATTTTGGTCCATCTAACCATTAAACACCAACAAAGCAGTGGAAATATAAATGGAACATACCCAAGTTTAAAGTATGGCACACATGGGAATGTTAAGTATGAATGACATTAGACTACAGATCTATTTTAGGTAGATAAAGTATCAAAAGGAACATAGTAATTTAGTAACAGTGGTAAGGTACAGTACAACCTGCAAGCAGGTGCAGTGTTAACAATTTGGGAACCCTCATCAAACTTCAGCTTATGAGGACCCCAACAACCTCCATACATTCAGACATTATTTTTGCATGGTACAACCACACCTGTCTATGTATATAATATGACAATCTATACAAACAAACTTTAATATCATGAATACAAAGTACATTGACTGCCTTTTAGCTGCAATATTTTTATATTTTAAGCATCTCTATCATATTAAATTAGTCAGCATCACTAAGATCCATTCAAATCTTAAACTTATTTGCAGTTACAACACATATGGCGTGTATCCCAGGTAATGACACAAATTACAGCTTTGCTAAGAATGCCACTGGAGACCCAGTCTGATACAGAAAGCACTCGGTATGATAGGGAGTAAACACAAGTATAAAGATATTAGGAACCACTCACAGAGTAAAACAAGATGTTTATTTATACAACACTAGTATACACTTTTGCATTCACTGCTTCATCAGGCAATATTACCTGAGGAAAAATTTAAAGTGTATACTAGCATTGTGTAAATAAACTTGTTTTACTCCATGTGTGGTTCTTGATACCTTTATACTTGCATTTTTGGAATTTTGGATTATATGGATTTATCTCTGAATTGTCTTTTTTTTTTTTTTTTTTTTGAGGATGATAGGAAACAAAAGCAAAAATTTCAGTCAGAAACTGTTCATGTCCCAATTACTCATTCTGAATATCCAGGATTCAATTATTGGCTGAAACACTTAATTCTTTCTATACACTATGTGTATCATATTCCTATGTATTTTAATGCAAAATTATTTGTGTAGCCACTGTTTTGTTCTAGGAAATATTTTATCTAGTCTCATCAGTTTCATAGCTAATAGTGGGAAAACATGATATTCTGAAATGGATGGGTTCACTTTCAAGCAATAGTACTGAACTATTTTTCAGAGGTGTTTTTACGAACTCTCAATAAATGAAGAAAGCACATATTCCATATGTAATATAGCAATAACCCACGCCTGGGTGTGAGTAATGCGGGATTTACCCACGGTTGGCGTGGTTGGGTCCCGAGGGCGAAGCCTGAGGGACCTAACAAAGACAACCGTGGGTAAATCCCGCATTACCCACACCCAGAAGTGGGTTATTGCTATTATACTATGACATTATTTAAGAAAAGAAATAATTACTTTTCTTAAATAATGGCATTGTATAATGCCTCTTTGCTGCCCTTCCGCAGCTGTCTGGTATCCGCGGCAGTTCTGATGTACTGCGCATGCCTACGCAGTACATCAGAGCTGTGGCCAAAAGCAACGGAGAAAGCAAGATCTCCATTGCTTTTTACTGTTTCGCTATGTTAAATGTGTTTAACATAGTGAGACAGCTTTAAAATAAGCAACAGAGATGTCCGCTGCTTATTTTAAAGCTGTCTCACTATGTTAAACCCATTTAACATAGCGAAACAGTAAAAAGCAACGGAGATCTTGCTTTCTCCATTGCTTTTTTTTTTTAAACCTGTCTCGCTCTGTTACATGGGTTTAACATAGCGAGACAGCTTTAAAATAAGCAACGGAGATCTCCGTTGCTTTTTTTAAACCTGTGTCGCTATGTTAAACTATTTTAACATAGCGAGACAGTGTTTTAAAAAAAGACTTATACTAATGGAAAAAGTCTGGGCGACCGGACCTTTTTCCATTAGTATAAGTCGATTTACAACGTGCACGCTGGCCAATCAGCATGCACGTTTTGGAATATTAATGGGGGGTCATGGTATAATATGTAATTACTTTTGTAGTCACTGATTTCATGCTAGGAAGGATTAAGGTGATAGAAGTATATTTATATTCTAGTTCTTTTAATAATGCAGCTGGTATTTTTGTATACAAGTATCTTGTAGACTCAGGTAAAGGATCGGAGTGCAAGTCTCAGCTGAAGTGCTTCATTCTTTATCAGGTTTATTAGTAGGTATCTAAACCATTCATTTATTTTTGTGAGATTATGTATCTGTAATTCAGGGACATTTCTTTGGATGGGCACACCTAGTATACATCGTGGTACAGTAGGTATCTAAAAGTGCATGTTATGAAATTGCAGGCAGAGTACTCATTTCATTATGTAAACACCCATGAGGCTATAAATGAAGCTTATTTAGGTGGTTAAAAATCCAAAGCACTTTACCATAACAGAAAGTCAAACTCAAAGATACAGAAATGATGAGCATACTACATGCTTAATGAAACACACAAACATGATATAAATTTGTTTAACAAACAGAAAAGCATAAGTCTCTGCAATAGTCAAACGTATCTCAAAAGGGTCAAGCTGGTGGGATTTTTCCATATTTTTCCACTGTTTTAAATAACATAAAATGGGCTTGAGCAGCACAAACCTGGATTATATCTTTCAACTCTGCAGGCTTTTGAAGAATGTCCAGATTTTTTCCTCATTTTTTTTTTTATTTCCTCATAAACTTTGTGGATTTATAGCAAATCAGTGGAAATTAACAACATGAAATAATGACAGACATTTGGGTTTCAGACTTCATATCCCTCATAAAGTCATATTCTTCTAGAACTTTGAAAGTTTATATGAGCATTATGTTTGTCCCCACCATTATGTATGGCTGTGTACAGATTTCTTGGACTAAGAGGCAGAGGTGTATAACATGAAAGCATTTTTATTAAAATGCTGCCAGACATGATAATATCAAGCTTACGAGCAGTGTAATTCTGTCCTGATCTAAGCAGTACAAAATTATCAGCATCTACTATAGTTTAAAGATCCTGTCTGCATTAGGGAGATTTTTGATGAATAATGAAAAAAAGACAGGGCCCAAAATTGGCTCTTGAGGAACACTTGATATAAGCCATTGTTTTACATGTGCAATGGAACCTATTCAAATATAGGAGATTATTTGACTAAGATAATTCCTAAAACAAATAATGCATTTAGACCCCAAAACCAGCTGTTATAACTGATGAAGAGGAATCTGGTAGGTGAAGCAGGCTGAATAGCCTTTAGGAGTCACAGACAGCCCACATATTAGAAGACCCTTATCTATGTGCAATAACAAAAAATGTATAGAGGCAAAGAGCCATTTGAGCACTTTATTAGCTTCCGAAACCATGCTAGGCATAAAACAAATATATTATTATCAATCACTTATACATTCTAAAGACAAACTAGAAATAGGTCTGCATTCATCTGGGGTTGATGATTTAGCTAGCTTAGGAATGTTATCATGACAGCATGCTTCCAAGAAGGACCAATTGCAGTCGTTATTATGTTGTCGTGGAATTGATAACATTAAGAAATAGCACTCTGACATTATAAGAAAAGTAGATGGAGCTTTTTTTTTTTAAGTAACCAACAAAAATGTTATTTTTTTCTATTTGCAAACAGGGAAGCATTATTCCAGAACTTTCATAGTCAGTTTGAAAGAACACTTAACTATCAGTCTGAACATTTGGCCTTTTATGACCGATTGTAGTAGTTTGGGCTTGTGTTATCTTAAGATTTTCTGATTATTACAAAAATGTAACTTAATTATAATTAGATATTCATATTTTTTCTAAGAAAAGACATTGTTTACATCATATGTTCTTAACTTTGTGAACATTTTGTCTTAGATAAGCTCTAATAACAAATGTGTCACAGTCTAGATGTGCATGTTTAGTAAAACAATATATGATGGCAAATTTGGTCTTACAGGAACACTGAATTTGCATCTAACACTAATTACAGAATACATATGTAAGCATGTACAGTTATTAAAGAAATCAGGAAACTCACATTTCAGCTCCACTGCACATATCACAAACAAGCATTATGGGAGATCTTAAACAAATAGCCTTATAAAAAGATGGATTTGGTGATACTAAAAATAGCTGCATTAAAACATTAGGTGCTACTGCATATTATTTTCTCTAGATATACCAGTCCTTGGTCATGGAATTTGTACTATCACAAATAGAGGCTTTCTAGCCTTTCTGCTATCTGAAGCACAGACAGAATGAAAAATAATGCAATTGCTTTAAAGAATTCAGTCTGTGGTTATAAAACTGCAACTGCAATAAAGAGCACACAATACATTTCCACTACAATGTCTATTAAAAGTTTATTGATACATGTAGATGTCCAGATGCTTGCATACTTGGCTGTCCCCTCTTGGCAAATGCTGCTGTGAACATTCTGTGCTTTGTAAGTCACACCACTGGTGATGTGCAATTTAAACAGCCTAACGGGATCTATGACAACATGATTCATTGCTATACCTAGCATTAAAGTTGGCACAAGTTGGAAAGTTACATTCCTGCTCTTATAAAGTTACTGCCATTTTACATCCTGTGAAGACTTTCAGTATCTCCTGTTCTGGCAAGTTAAGCTGATGCAAGTCAGTGCATAAAAGTTTGTTCTAGTTGTAGTGCCTTGGAGATCATTACACATGCATTTAAAGTAAAAAAAAAACAAAAAAACTTCAAGACTTGGTCTGGTGTTATAAAAGTCATAAAATCTTGATAATATGAATACTTGATAAAGTGTGATTTGTGAAAGCTTGTATTAAATTATTTATGTTACATTGTCATGAATTATCTTGTTTTATTTTTTGATATTTTAAATAGTGTTTTCCTAGCATATTTTATAATATATTCATTATTATTATTATTTTCTTCACCCTTATCTGTCTTAGGAAAGACTTATCACATTTTACTTTCTGATCTGTAAATATAGGTGTCATTTAATAAGGTAATGAAGGAACAGAAAATCAAGGTGATGTTAGTAGTATCAAAGATTTCATACTAGAATATGTTGGCTTTACAGAATTAAACAGTCCATTTACTAACATCTTCTTAAAACCTGAACGCTGTTTTGCAGAAAACAGCAATGTGAGATGTGAACGAAGCCACGTTATGTGTTGTCAGTGCTTGCTAGGTCTGTCTTGACTGCTACTGCACTGCTAAGCTTGAATGATACCGACAGGTCTATTACCAAAATGGTGTCAGTATGTAAGTACATTGCTGTCACTCTTTGCCCAGCGTTCTTAGGCAAACAGCACAGTGCTCTGATTGATAACACAGTATTAAAAGCAACAAGAGCATTAAAAAACTAAACTGTTTCCTTTACTAGCTACCATGAACATGATTAATGAGGCTTTTATTATCTGCCACTGTATTGTATATAGGGTTGCCAACTTTTCATGCAAAAAAATGTGGACATGTATGTGAAAGCAAAATGCGTGTAATGTTGGTACCCCCGTCCCCTCCCATGCAGCCATCCCAGCATCCCATTACTTGGCTATGTCTCCATTTCTTCCCAGCTGCCATAAACACTGTTCAAAATTCACAGTGTGCATGCTGTTTTCTGTTTTACTTCTACAATGATTACCGATATTTGGATTTAAAACTTATTTGAAGTTTTATAGCACAAACACCAATAGTCATTTGCTAAACAAAGCAATACATTCTCACAATGAAAACAGACTTAGCATTAAAACTTCTCTGCCTTTGAAACTCACATTCACTGGAACAGCATTGAAACCCACATTCAAAGAAAATGCATCAGGACAGTTGCGGATTAAGTTTACCTTTGGGCTGTTTTCAAGTCAGGCCAAGAAATACAATATTCAATAATGTCCTCCAGGCTGGGATTTATAGGAGAACAGACCTTTCAGACGGCATTACCAATAACACCTTTGGGTGTTCTGCTGTTTCCCAAATAAAGATCAGCCTGTCAGACATTACTGCTTGCCTAGTGACCTCTTGGCAAAACATCACCTCTTTTACCATTTCTAAAAGAAAAATTAATTACTCTCTGAAACAGTATGTTGCTTAACTATTCAGCCTGTAAAAAGAAGGGAAAAAATGAGCTGACACTGTCTCTCTCTCAACAATTTGCCAAGTAATGGATTAGAAAGTAAGAACTTACACTCCTTAGTTGTTGTATTAACAAAACATTGCTTGAAATACTCCTCTTTTATGCACAAAGTAAACGCATGACCACACATGCACACAAATGTATCTACATACACAGGGTTTAAATGAGACAATATTTTTGGTGGGATCTTTCTTTAATGTTCCATAGTGAAATAGGAAAACACATGGTGTAACTACAATGCCCTGTGAAACGTTCCGAAATTAATCAATAGACTTACTGACCAATGTAAATAGCATTTATGACTCAGCAGACAAGCTTTAGCAGGATTTGTTTATGAGTAACCTTTTTAATTTATAGTTATGAAGACGTATTAGGAACAGATTATTAAACGACTTGTTTCTTTGCTATGCACATCATGTCCTCTCAAATTAATGTTTGTGTTTCTAATAAAATTATCCATTTACTCAGATTTAGTAAGAAAAATTACCTCCTGCAATGCTGACAAACTGAAAATTGTTCCCACAGCCTCTAAAATTCAAAACATTACAAACGCAAACACACTGACCTTATGTGGAGGCAAGCACCTATATCCCCAATCTCTCTACCTCTGTCTCTGTCCATATATAAACACAAAACAGGATGCGTTCCGAACCAGCGTGACACTCTATATTGCACAGCTGCTGAATTCAGTGTCCAAGATGCAAAGAATATAATCCAAAACATTACTCTTTATTTAAGCTCAATTCACAGGCTTTTCGTCGGTGACACGCCGACTTCTTCAGAATTAATGGAAAACAATTACAAGACCAACCACATGCTTTAAATACATCATTTAAATTGAAAATCACATGGTTCCCGAATTTAAACAGGACCACCTGTCACCGTACTTACACGGTCACTGTGTTCTAAAAAACAATATTTAACCTTAGTTACACCTGGCATTTAAGCTATATTAAAAATCTTAAACATATATTTTTATTTTATTTTTAATAAAACTTTTAAAACAACCTTAGAATACTTTAAATCACTCAGTAGCTCTAGATTGGATTCCAGCCATGTTAATTAGGAAAAAGGCCCCAGCCAAAGAAATTCAAATAGTTTGCGAACTATTGGACATTATTTTGTCCCACAACTTTGTGTGTTTTAACAACAGATTTTTTCATCAGTTAATAGGGGTGCTGATGAGTTCCCCTTCTGGAGCCAGTGTGGCCAATTTGGTCATGTCCTACTGGGAGAGTCAATACATTTTACCCAACCCCCTATTCGTGGACAGAGCTTCCCTGTACACCTGATTTCTGGATGATATTTTTATCATCCTGAAGGGTAATGCCGAGACAGCCAGTATGCTAGTGGACTTGTTTAATACATCTACAGAATTCCTCCGGTTCACCCACAGTTTCACCTTAGACCGGGTAGCCTACCTGGATGTTAACCTTGTGAAAGATAAAGAGAAAAGATGTTTCATAGCAAAGATTTATAGGAAGGAGTCTTTTTCCAATAGCTATGTTCATTTCAATAGTTGTCATCCATTCTCTCAAAACAGGTCAATTATCAAAGGTCAACTGGTTAGGGCTGCCTGCATGGTGACTTGAGACTGATTTTCAGGAGGAATGCACTTTCATGGCCAACCTGTTCTTAAACAGGGGTTACCCAATAGACCTTATTAACAATCTTGTTAGGCAGGTACAGTATAAGAGAGCCACTGGTGTTTATTCACCAATTCTGAATCAAGATCACCCAGTGCAGGACAATTTTGTAATGAATGGTGCTAAAGTAGCCCCAGTGCCCAATAGTTTTATATTTACATACAGTATGAATGCTAAGGAATTATTTTCCATTATATCGAAAAACTGGAACCTGGTATTACAGGACAAATCCATCAGTAGATTATTGGTTGAACCACCAAGAATAGTGTTTAAAAGGGGCTTCAATCTCAAGAGCATTTTAGAGAAAAGACTGACAACACCCAGTACCAGGGATAGCATGTTTAAGTGCAATATGTTCCGGTACTGTAGTTATATCAAGACGGGATCTAGATATGTAATAAGGGATCTAACATATCGTATAGGGGGTAGGTTCAACTGTTTAGGTACACAAGTGGTATATTTGGCCCAGTGTTCATGCTGTCCAGCATTCTATGTCAGGAAAACTGACAGGAAATTGCATGAACGCATATATGAACATTTATATGCTATAAGGAAGGGCAAGATGGAGAACGCCCTGGCTAAACACACGGTGGAGAATCCTAATCACAGCTTCCTGTTTTCCAATATAGACCAGATTAAATCTGATGGTAGGGGAGGATCTACGTCCCTCCGCTTGGAATACAGAGAGTTGTTGCGGCAATTAAGGCTGGACGCCTGCCACACACCTGGCATTAATGGCATGTTATCTATATCTTGCCTTTAAAAATTAAAGAGGTTAAATAGATAACTATTTAGTGCCTATATTGGCCCTTTTAGTGTACTATAAAACTGTCGATCACCCTGATTTTGGTTTAGTAGTTACACTGTTTTTATCTCTATAACAGTTAACAGTATTTTTGATCAATGATCTCACCCAGGTTCCATTAGGACTAATTGGACGTGTTTCATGGGTTTGTATATCCACTCTAGTGTTTACTTGACATACACCAGTATTCTTCATTTTTTGTACGATACATTAGCGTGTTTTATAATTAAACACCTCTGAGTTAGGTTAGAGGTTGGACTTTAACTTGATATTTGTGGTCTATAGTACGCTTTTCCAAGAACAAATTCTACACATTGTAATGTTATTAGTTCCTAACAGGCTAATTTTCTCATGCACGTATTCTGTGTCATTCTTGTTATAGAAATCTATATGATGATATATTTCTCATGAGCTTTATACAGAAGTAGCATTTTGCATAGCAAAAGCCTGGTGATCTTTTATAAATAAATACAGGTGTCATGAGGTTTTGTTAGCTGCCAATTTGGGTAGAGTTTACTTAGACTGTTTAACATCAGCATTTTTATTGTAACAGGTACAAACTGAGCTGTTATTTTCTTGTTTTTTAATGTTATTTATTATTTTTTATATCTTCTTTTGATAGGTTCCTTAATTAATGTTTCATATAACAATTTGTATATATGCATGCATATAATAAGTGATTTTGTTTTAAAGTATTCAAAGGTTGTTTTAAAAGTTTTATTAAAAATAAAATAAAAATAAAAATATATGTATAAGATTTTTAATATAGCTTAAACGCCAGGTGTAACTAAGGTTAAATATTGTTTTTTAGAACACAGTGACCGTTAAGTACGATGACAGGTGGTTCAGTTTAAATTTGGGAACCATGTGATTTTCAATATAAATGATGTATTTAAAGCATGCGTGTGGTTGGTCTTGTAATTGTTTTCCGTTAATTCTGAAGAAGTTGGTGTGTCACCAACGAAAAGCCTGTGAATTGAGCTTAAATAAAGAGTTGTGTTTTGGATTATATTCTTTGCATCTTGGACATTGAATTCAGCAGCTGTGCAATACAGAGTGTCTCGCTGGTTCGGAACGCATCCTGTTTTGTGTTTATTCTGTCCATATATACCTATATCTAGCTATATATCTATATACATACATATATATATATATATATATATATATACACACACATACACATACATATGCCATCTCTGGGGCTATAAAGATATAGGTATAGATATAGCAGAGAAAAGTGAAAAGGTTGAAAAGAAGTGCAAATCGCACTTTCAACTTCTTCTCCAAGTGTAGCACAGCACCTAAAGCACCAGTACATTAATGCAGACATTTTGTTTCTTTATCTCAATATAGGATAGAAAAAATCATCTTGCTGCTTCAATATGGAAAACAGTACATTTCCCTATTTACTCAAATCAAATTGCAATTGTGTAAGGGGAGCCAAATCCAGGTAGTTTCATATTTCTTAGTTATCTTCTGAGAGACATCAGCAAAACGTTACACACACACACACACACACACACACAACCTCTAAAAGACAATTTTAATGATAGTTTTCCATCTTTTCACAAATATTAAATGTTTTTATAGGTTACAGCTGTATAGAAGAATGAAGAATACTTACTAACTAAATACAGTTGCTTAAGCCGATCCGACCATTTGTGTTGGTCTACAGCAGCCGCGCAGCCAAATATATTCTGGAATTCAAATTCCACCCCCACAGAACATGAAGACGTAAACAATCTTGGCTTCTGTGTCTGTGTGACCAGACGCAATGGGCATTCTTAAAGAAGAACACCCTTTAACAAAGAAAAAAAAAAGTAATTTTTTTTTTAATTAAAAGAAAAGATTTTATTTTTTTCCAGACAGTACAGTGTACTCTCCATTTTTCAGACAATGTCCTTTAATTCAAGATAGTCTGGAAGAATTCTGGATGGTTGGCAACCCTATACAACCTCAGAGCTTGGGAAAGTCCATGATTCTTTCTTAGTTTGTAAAAAGGCTGCTAACAGTCTGAATTATCTATACCTTTATACGCACATACGCACACCAAGTTAACACACATATGTATTCTTTCATTCATCTAAATATTTCCTTAACTAAGGACCATCCATTCATAGTTGAATACACTAGATTTTAAAGAACTATCTTTAGAGTTCTGAAAAATGAGTGTTGTCTTTGGTCTTTTAATTATACTACATGGCCAAAGCAAACATAAACCTTCCACCTTTTAACTATCCTTCATTTCCACTCTTTATTTCTTTGAAACTATACTCATTCCTGAATGACTGAACAGGTAACTATAAATTTTCACTTAGGATGTGAGAGGATAATATGCTTAATTATGGTAACATTACTTTTCTAACAATACTGGATAATGTGGACAAGCTTTCTAGTGGTTTCCTTAGCTGTAAGCTTAAAAAGCACCTATGGACCTATGAACAGTACAGTCAGACCAAAACATGCCCATTTCCAGGAAGGCACATGAATCCTTGCATTAGATTTTCTAAATCCTCACACTTTCCTATGCACTTGTCACTTCACTGACTCCCCTCTACATATTCTCTGCCAGTTTAATGTTCTCTTTTCTCCATAAAACGTTCTGAACTATATTCAGTAGTTCATGTGAGATATAACCATTGACGTGAAAAATACTTCCACTAAGGCAACAATAATTTAAAATGTTACAGTGACCTATTGGACTTTGCCTTATCCCATTTACGTTGTATTCATTTACTAAGTTTTAGCATCATATCCCAACTTCCACGATGATTCTTCAATCTGGATGAGGTTACATTCAGATGAAAACAACCAGTCATGACCTCCCACCCATGTTGGGGATTCTGCTCAAAAATTCCAATTATCTACTAGGATTTGTATACTAAAGATAATCACATTTTCATTACACTGACATTATAAAAGTCAACCAAAAAAAGTCAACAATGGCGTATCAGTAACCTAGTGCACATACATGCAATAGGACATAACCTCAGAACTTGTAAATTAAACACAGAGTTTTTCTAGGGCGAAGCCGCCCACACAACCACACCCACTGCTATTTAAATATACTAACTCTGAGATGACACAGTATCAGAGAAAGGACATATTTCTTAATCCTGGTGTCATAGCAATCTTGCACAAAAATCGAGAGCTTTCTTGTCAACCAAATTAAGCAGGCAGGAAAGCGGTTAACTAAACCCCTGGTAAGTCAGCATAACTGATCCCATATAGTTAAAGCAACAAATGGGGTCCAAACTACATACTACTATTATGCATAAGCATTTAAGTTTAAAAAAAAGCACTTTCTCTGCTACTCTTTGAATAATAAACACATAATAAGAATTAACTAATCACAAGATAGGATTAATACAAACAGAACCAGTCATTAAAACATATAAATAATCTAAACCAACACCTTTGTTATAAATACAGTCAGTTTTTAATAAAAAAACACATTTCTCTGGCAGAAAAGGAACCTTCCCCTATTATGAAAGCCAACAGTGTAAGTATACAGTTAGTGTATAATTACAGGGATTTGTTTTCAGAGCAATAAAAGCACTCCCTCAATAACAGGGTATAGTGCCTATCAAATCTTCAGACCCACTGGCAATTATGGGGGAACATCAGTATTTGTCAAAGACATCATGGCCTAACAACAGATCCTCAGAACACAATATTTGAACTCCTAGAAGTCTAAATCACCAAGAACAAGAGTAATTAAAAACTTTTATATCCTCTTCTAAGCATAGTGGCTGTAACACAGCAGCTGAAATACCCATTATACCAATTAACTTTCTTCTAGGGGATCTTTAGTGACCTTTTGCTTTAAAATTAGTGCACTTCATCTGTAAATACCAATTGCTGCTGGCTACTCAAAAGCAAACCTTCTTCAGTTACATGATGACCTAAATAAATTCCACTGCAAGTTCTTCAGTAGATCTCACTGTTAAAGCTGCTACCTATGCCTCTGACGTCTACTTTCACTTAAACTTAAAACAGCCCTAAAACCAAAAATAACTATAAATCTTTCCTTAACTATGTCAGGTAGTTAGAACGAACACCTAACAATGTTCAAAGCTAGTTCATAATACTTTATACTCTGAACTAAGGGAAATAACTAATAACCTATTTGAAAACTTTAGTGCAAATTTTACTCTAACCACAGCTATAGCTATTCCACAAATTGCAGTATCCCAGCTACCTCATCTGTGGGCCCTAATGATATACCATGTCACCTAATTATCGACCCAAAATGGCTTATCTGAACCCCCTACTTAGCCTGGTTAATCAAAGCCTGTCCACTTGTTACATTTCTGTAGCCTGGATAATAGCAACATTGTTACACATAAGGGGGCTGAACCAAGGCCCTGGTGACTATACACTTATTAGTCTCACTAGCCTTATCTGTAAAGTTATGGAATGTATTCATCAGAACTCATTAATCTGGACACTGAAACGCTCCTAAAGCTGAACTGATGAATGTTTATGGTCATCAATGGAAAGTCCTGCCTCTTTAACCTCATTAATTTGTTTTGAAAAAGTAACCGATCCATGCAGGCATTATTGACAGATTTGTAAATATGAATATAAACCCTCATATGCAGTGGACAGCTAGCTAGCTTCTTGTCTGACACAACCCATGTGGTTATAGTTACAAGTATAAGTTCTGAAAGCAAAATAAGTTACATTTGGTGGGCCCTCTACTATTTGGTATCTATTTCTCAGACCTTTGAGTCATCAATCCTTGCTTATGCTTTCTAAGCCTGCAGAAGACTGTAAATTGGATGTAGTTACTCAATATTTAACTGACTTACAAGGGCAATAGTCTCAAATTAAACGTAAAAAAAATATAGCATAGTTCATTTTGGTAAAACAAAACATTTTCATATACCATATAGATGATACATCCCTCCAAGCAGTCTCAGTCAAAAAGGATATAAGCATTCCTATTGACAATTCCTTATTATTTTATCATCATGTCTCCACTGTAGTTTACAAAGCTTTCTATACGGCTCATCTAATTTCCAAAGACATCTCCACCAGAATGAAAGAAGTATTAATTCCCCTTTACTCATATTTCATCAGGCCCGTTAATGAAATATAATGTACCTTTAAGCATACATTTGTCTAAACATATCACTCAACTTGAAAGGCACCAGGGATTCATAACTAAAATATCAGTGGCCCCAAAAATTGCAGTTATCAGGACAGAGTGGCAACCCTCTCACAGTGCGTAGCCTCTCATAGACTACATTTTGGTGATTCAAACCATTAAAGATCTAACCCTCCCTCTTTGATATCTTATTTTCACAGAGCAAGTGGTATCGCAAATACCCAGTTAAAGGAATTTAAAGTCCATCAATAGATAAATATGACACGCTGCTGTGACAGATTCCTGTCCCAACTTATCCCACACCACTGGAACAAACTTCTACTACATGTCAAGCAGAGTAGCACCCTTGCCACCTTCAAGGTTAACCTAAATAATTGGATGAGCAGCATCGAATTTGCCCTTGGTCTATCTTGTCTTGCCCAATTGAGGCTGGAAGGAACATTTGAATAGGGTTTTTGTGCTAGGCTTGTATTAGTCTGCAAACTGATTGCCTAGTACTTGCCTATGAGCCTCTGAACCTAAAGAATGGCATTTTTGATGCAGTACTAAGCATTCTAAACACAGTAAGAGTACTTTAACATTTTGGGGTTTGGCCTCTTTTTGTTGAGCGCCACCAATTCTGTGTGATTAGGAACTGCTAAGTTACTGCTCACCCAGACTGAGCCCCTCCAATTTTAGTAGGAAGGCTGTCTTCAACATCCTTTTTTCCATATTCTTCAGTATCTTACACTTGTCCTAATCTAAGATTTAGTTAGGGATTGCTTTGTCATCACAAGAAGCATCAAAACAGCCAATGAATTTGCAAGTTTCTTTAAATTACATTCTGATCATCATTTTTTTGCCTAATTTGCAAGCTTTACCAGGCCCCGTGGATGGTTCATTTCTCATATCCTAATCACTAGTGCTCCAGTTTTGGTACTAACTTTAAGCTAATTTCCCTTGTTCTCTTCTCTGTATCTTTAACTGTATATAAATATGCTTAATATACTTCCTGGATGAAATTCCTTAAAGAAGTCATGCAGAAGTTTTTCATCCAATAACACTCCTCTAAACCCTACTCCTTGTATTTTATGTATCAGTAATTTTCTTGACACCCTTGTCTAACTGAATCCCACCTCGATATTTCACGTCATTCTTATCAATCCCTTGTCTGACACCACTGATGTCTAAAATAACAGCATACATTGCAGTTCTCCTTTGTCTGATTCAGTTGCCACCCTAAAGAATTATCAACTTTGTCTTGTAGGACCTTTTCTATATAAAGTCATACCACTGTTTATGTGCTGGATTAACAGCTTTAAAAAATCAGAATTGCTAAACTAGATGAAATAATAGTTTCATATTTTAGCAGTTTAGCAAATGCAGTTAAAGTTCACAGGCTTCATGATGTGATCCGCAGTTTGATTCCCTCAGATTCTTCTTGAAAGGAGTTTGGCTTTCAGCATATCACTTAAACCAACAATAATTCTATTATTTGTTATCCAGGAAGGAAGTTATTGTCTACGGCAGGCTTCCAATGAACATAATGATAAAAGAAAAATGGACTTTTCCCAGGGTGAAATTGTTCTTAATGCATCTGTAATTGGCCAAGTCTTATTGAATAAATTGAGAATAACAATGCTGTTATATTCAGTCAGTTTGGTTCCACCATACTAAAGTTCCTCCTACCACTTTTGATAGCTATTTAACTGTGGCTGGTAACATTCCTCTTGATGCCTGTGCCTTGTTATTCTCCAGCAACCTAGGCTTGTCTTCTTGTGTTACTTCCACAACCTAATGTGTAGAATGTTTTAATATGATTTCCTCCCCTTACTTACAGTAGGAGTCTTTCATTTTATTTTCTTATAAATAAGAGTACAAATTATGTTCTTCTGCTTCCTGCCCTGCTCATACTGCCTTCCATCAGCTTCCAGTAGACCAAGCTCTAGCTAATTCTTCCTGAATTCCATAAGATATTCACAGAAGAAAACTGTTTGTTATATTCATTTGCAGCTTCTCTATTCAATGTGCTATTAAATTCTCTTGGTTTTCTATACAATCTAGCTTCCTCATAACAACTTCATGGATAGCTTATATCCTTCAGGCTCTTATTAAGACCTGAATAATCATCCATCTTTTCCATTCAGACCTTTTTATTTCTTTCATTGATAGTTTCATCACATATTCTTATATTCTATTTCCTAGGGTATGCATTTGCCCTCAATACCCCAAACTTACAACAGGTCCCATACTTCCTTAATTTTTACTAGCCCATTTAATCAAGCAACACTTTACTTTCAGGCAATCAAATAAAAAATCACCTTTAATGTTTCAGGTTACTTTTTTGAATAAGTAATATCACTTTGACACCAGTGATCTAGCTAAATTCTAAGATTAATCTCTGCTCTTTCTGCTAAAGTTAAAACTGTACTCTTGTCCTATCTCCACACGTGTCTCTGACATTTCTGTCTCTTTATATACAACTGAAGTTGACAACTTTTAGTTTACAGCTGAAATGCTGAGTTCTCATTTCCCATTATTTTAAGGATGCTCAATAAACAACACTGACAATGTGGAGGTGTTACCTGCCTCTATGAGGTTATTACAGTAGCTCCTTCTAGAAAATGCACCACATTACATGCATCTCCTGTACTTATGCATTACCATATTTAAAGATATATACCATGTAAGATACATCCCCTTTATCTAGTTACAAAATATATATTTCTATAGTCATTCCTTGAGATGGCTTGCACTTCTTATATTGACCATTTTAAAGTATCCTTAACTTTAACTAAAGAAGCCACATCATTTTTATACTGAAATCAGATAATTTGTTCTCACCAATAAACATTTTAGTAAATGCAACCTTCCTCCTTGTCTTTCAGTTCTAGAATATTTGACAAGGCTGTTTTTCCCCCTGAATAACCGATATTCCTTTTGAGAGAGTTCTGCCTGCTCTGTAACTTTCATTGGCTACATGGTTACAGGACCTTCTCTCTCTCTCTCTCCCTCCACACCTTTTGGCTATTACAATTCTTAGATTCACTCTTTTCTTGTGACAAGTACTGGATATGGCAATTCTGGCTGCTTTTCACACTTGAATTGCTTATATTTGCCTTCTATAATTGTTTGCAATTTTTCCCAAAAAGTTGCTCATCTTCTACACAAATTATATTGCACATTTTTTCATCTACTTTACCCACCTTCTTGTTTTTCAGGTTGCAGATCTTCCCATGACTTAGTGTTTTGCATCATTATTTATATTAAATACTTTTTCATCTACTTTACCACCTTAACTTTCAGGCTGCAGATCTTCCCATGACTTTGTGTATTCTAATATTATTTCCTACCTCCTCTCTCTCTTTCTGAAGTATGGGTAGAACACACCAGTTTCATCTGACTTCATTTTAACATCTGTTTGTACTCTGTATTGATTTCCAGGGATCAGCATTGTAGCTAACCTTCTGCTAGCTAAAAACAGCTAGTGAGGTACAGAATCATTGTAATAAAATGTTCCTATATTTAAAAATTGCAAGATGATAATCCTCATAAGTATTGTTATGATCTTTCTTCTTTCTCTCTCTCTTTTTTTTTTTACTGTTTGGACAGTTCTGTTTTCTGGACTCTTCACCTATTAAATATTTGAATACTCATCAATAGACAACTATTTAAAATTCCTTTTTTCATACCTTTTCATTATTAGTAACTATGGCATAAATTAAATAAATCTCATCTTTTCTTCCAACACGTTTTCTGGCAAATGCACACAAATTAATATAGCTTCATTTTTAACATTCTGCATATGTGGCATGAGTACCATACTCTGAAATCTTGAAGGTGCCTTTAACAAAGAGTTTGAATATGATTTTCAGTCTATACACCAGAACCTCTTCAAAACACATATTATCGGCATTTTTCATATCTATACATTATCAAAAACACTGATGTTTACATAGTTGCTTTTTTAAAAAATAATTTGTTGAGTTATATTTCTTTTTGCATATTGGCAAGCAGTTTTCTAGGCTTTATTGTGCTATTTTTAGGAACCTTTTGGTCAATGAGTGCTTTCTGCATTTTGTATCCTGTTTCCTTTTACTGACAGTGGCAGGTTGTTTCTATAAGATCTCTGGTGATTTCTTAGGGCATTTCATTGAGAATGCCTGCTGTGGTGTAACCGACTACATAAACGTAGCCACAGTGGGATCATTATGTGTGTGAGACTGCTGTACCTCTAAGGTCAGAGTTTTGACCTTCCCATTGCTGTGTGACTACAGAGAAGTACAAGTAAGAAACGTGCTGGAAGGGTGTGAAGGGTCTGTGTGTGTGTGTGTGTGTGTGTGTGTGTGTGTGTGTGTGTGTGGGGGGGGGGGTGTTTGGTCCTCCTCAAAACTAGCTATTACAATGATTTGCAGTCTATACAATGGGTCATTGGGAAAATGCATTTTTGCTAAGACAAAATCAGCAGTCTGTTGAAATATTTTACATCAAGGAATCGAAAAGAACTCACTGTTAACAGCTCCTTTTCCATCTTTGCATACGTCTTTCTTTAAGAAAATGTAATACTCTGAAAACCTAAACAACTTGCTTTCAATCATCAAAATTAGGAAATGAAATTCCATCTTCATGAGGTAAAACCCCATCAACTACATGAGTGTGTGCAGGCAGAATTAAAGGTCTTAACATCCAAGAATGTCAACAGATGATGCTACATACCACTTTAGACACAGTTTTAGCTATTTCTTAATTTCTTGCACTTGCATTACTTATATCCAAAGATAGGCGTATAGGAATATTTCTCCATGAGATGGAGAACATGGCGGCTGCCAGCTATTAGATTGCATGGCCTATTAATTTGTAATGGAAAAAATCTGAAGATGTGCATGGCTGATTAGGTACCCTTCCATCCATTTCTCAACTCCTTCTCATCTCTCTCCATTGAAGAACTTTAATCATTTTTTCAAACACAACTATAGCAGTTTTAATGAACATATGCTATTCCCAGATTAAAGACTTTTACAATGGTTTGTAAAAAAATCTTCCCTATTAGAAATGACAGCTTTATAATAAATGTGCTGAAGGTTCCTGATCGTACATAGTAACATATACTAATGACATCTGAACATCTGCTTTAAAAAGAGCAGACATGAGAGACTGTTGTAACTTTCAGAAAAATAAATAAAGTAAACAAGTTTCACCCTCTCTTCACTCTGTACAAGAACAGCAAAACAACCAGTAAGTCAGCCTCAAGCCTCAATACATGTTGCAGGATGCGTTTAATGTCAAAAATAAAGTAAGAAAACAGCCACAGTTTACACTTTCATCTTTACTATAGAGACATCATCAGAAATGGTTGTTCTGCTGTTCTTAGTCCTTGTTTCTTCCAGTACCGGAATTCCAATCATGTTTCTTTGTTTTGGTTCACTCTGTGCAAATCAGATTGAATTTGTATGTTGATGACTATCTTGAATGACTTGGTCACTTTTGTGTTCCATTATAAACAATACAATTTTTTGAGTGAAAAATGAATTCAGAGTTTCACAGACCAGCATTGTCTGTAGTAAACATATGGAAGGTACAGAACTGCAAACCTTAGCTGAATGCCAAGTGCAAGGTGAATACAGCCTACATGAATAGCAGAACAGATAATAAGAAATGCAATGGAAGCTTAGCATGTATATATTATGTATATCAAAACATCAGAGTTCATTAGAGAATGTATATTCATTACCTCATCTTGCATTCATTCAGACAGAGGATCATGGCCCTACGAATTTTAATGATGTTGAATTCAGCTTGTGGATTTATTACAATTATGCTGTTATCATTATTAATAATTCTGAAAGCATTTTTTGCATGCTTAGTCTTTTTGTTAACTGGGTATGTTTACTGTAGTTAAACTAATTTATTTAGTAGGAAAGATAAAGACTGTTGTTTGTTAACAAATTTCTTCCTCTAATCCTGTGTTTGATTTTCTGTCTCCATTTGTGTACTGTGCAGATCTTAAAAAACACTTAAATCAGAAAATTATTCAAAAAGAGGTATTTGTGCCTAGTGGATTTACCGGTCTTACAAATTAAGTTTCAAAAGACACATCGATTTATTTTTCTGGGTAATGTAGACGATTTGCTCTGATTTACTTATTTGGGATGCGTCATACAATATACAAGTACGGAGGGAGAGAATTAAACTTGGGTCTGGATGATTCACTTGCCCAAAGATTCTGGCCTTAATCTCCCGTATGCTATCCATGAGATTCTTTGCAAGTCTTTAAGAGGTAATAAATGAATACCAAAGGGAAGTGATATCACTGAGGCTATCAACACTGTGCCATTCAAAATGGGGGAAGAATGCAAAGGTAGTAGTACTAATTTAATATGTGATGAAAGAGCTCCCTGAATGAATCAGTTGTAAAAATATTTGTCTGATCTACTGCAATAAATGATCAATCATGGGATGATGGATGGCCCTGGGAGTGGGAGTGACAGACACAGAAGTGATCTAGGTATGCTTGCAGCTTACTAAGCTTCTCCATGGAGCCATTACTGTGGATGCATGATAGCATGCTCTCACAAGGGAAGGTTGTTGTTGCCCCGCAATAATGCAGATCAAATTTTCAACACCCAGAGGTGGGATTAGGCCAAAAGCAGACAGCTGCTACAGCCCACTCTCAAACAAAAGAGGAAAGAAAGGGCTGGGTGTCAAATGGGAGCTAATGGTCTTCAAGTAATGACAGTGAGAAAAAAAACATTAAAATTATCTGTTGCCGGATAATATTTTTAATTTTTCATTATGTAATCTCCATTGTCTACTCTGTGACTCTGAGCAAGTGATTTAAGCAGTCAATGCTCCTGCGCCTCCACTGAAAGTGGGCCTCAACTCTACTGGGCAACTAAGTTATCAAAACAGCCAAAAGATTAAATAAACAAACAACCAAGGAAATTTTTTTTTTGCAATAACCTAGACCACAAAGGCAAGTGTAGGTACAATACATATGGACAGTTTAGAGTAGCAGTCAACAGGAATGCTTTTAGGAGGCGGGTGGAAACTGCTGTACACAAAAAACACAAACAACATGAGCAAGCATGCAAACCCAACACACAGAGAGATCAGAGGGTCAGGAATGGGCAACCACTTTACTGCCTTCCTTTTATGAGCTGCTTCCATATGAGACTACTCCAACAGAAGCCATCTGAAAGCCAGAACTGCTTTGTTAAAAAAAAAAAAAAAAAATATATATATATATATATATATATATATATGCCACATCTTTGTTCCTAGCGACTGTAGGAAAGGAAAGCTATTCAAACCCTCCATACAAGATGAATAGTTAGTATGGCTAAAAGCATCAAATGCTAAATAAGCTGAATAAATCTTATTTTATTACAGCTAAATAAGCTGAATAAATCTTATTTTATTACAGTAAAAGATACTGGAGATAATATGAGAGCCCAAAATGGAACTGATTCAAGAGGGTCGTCTTGGCTGAGATTCATAAACCCCATTCCCTACAGAGTTCTATTTAACTGAATTCTGCTTTATTGGAACAAGACGGGGACTCAGTGTGCCTTTTTCACTGTTGTTAGTCTGTTTCTCTTCTGATGACAGTCTTCCAGTGAGAAAGAAAACAGCAAATAGTAATTAAGTAAAATAAATTATATGGTGAACCATCTACTTGAATGTAATACATATCATTGAAGCTTAGTGCTGAATAAACCGTCAAATATTCTGTAGCATCAAACATTTGAAGCTTCTTTTCTAAATATTTTAATGCAGATCACCCTTCAGCTCAACAAAAAATCTTTCAGTGTTCCCCATGTTCACAAAACCCTAGGTGACAGCATTGCACTGGGATAGTACAATTATCTAAGTAGATGAAAAATGTCCGAATTAAAAAGGAATTGAACAGATGCACTAGAAAAATATTTTGTAGTTAAATGCTAATCCAATGGTTCTGCATTAAATGTACATGAACTGAGCCTTTTCTTCATTAATCTACCTATAATAAATGAGTGAACAGTATTTAACAAACTACTTCACCACCACTGCAAAACAAATGCAGCTCAGCAAAAAAAAAAAAAAAAGACAAGAAAAATACGGGAATACATCTTGCTCTGGGTCACTTAATGCTTTGATTTTTTTCCCCAATATACTTTCCAGACTTTCAAACTATCTCCACAGCATTGTGTTTTCATGTTTTACTAGCAGTAGGGTAATATTACCTCCAAGGAAAGCCACGCACCATTACTTCAAATAAAAAAAAGTGTTTTTAGCTTTATTGGACACATTTGCAAATGAACTGAGGACAAAACTAGTAATACATAACAATGCAAAGACAAGGCTCTGCATTTGGCATCTGCAGATGAAGTACAGGTCATCAATTTAGATAGCCTGGATGCTGCGAAATCTGTTTTAATACCTACTGCAGCTCTGCATAACTTTTGTTTTTCTTATAATCTCTGCAGGGCCTGTACCACTGGAAAGTTTTAGTTCATTCTCTGAAATTCCATCTCACTTATTCTGTTGCTATACATTTTATATGCTTTAAATTTAGTAGTTATTAACCAGTCAAAAACAAGCAGAAAATTCATTTCATATGCACAAATTAGAGCACAAATGAGACCGTGTAGAAAATTACATGCAATACAATGCAACAAACAGTAGTAATTTTATAAGTTCTTTCTGTACATCTTATGTAGCAGTTTCTACTAGCATTAGTATAAAGGGCTATACGTAAGCCTCAAGAATATCACCAGCAATGTGGACAGCTTCATTCACCAGCCTGTGTGTGTGCCCAGCCTGTGAAGACCAAACTACTCAAGGAAAATGTTCTATAATGAACAGCTGCTGGTCTCTAATCACCAGATTTTGGAAGGTAAAGTCATGAAGCCATCACTAAATGTTGAAAGAAACAACACCAAAAAAATGCCATGTTGGTCGACTAATAGAAAATATATAGACACTGGAATGCAGATGTGATGTTAACACCTTTTATTGCACCAACATAGGTTTTGCCATTACTCATGCTTTTAAGCTGACATAAGCCCTTTCTCAGGAGCATTAACTCTACTGTAACGTACCAAACTTTGATTTTTATAGCGAGGCATGACCTTGTCTTCTACAGTTTCAAGCTCATACAGTTTCTCACTCCCTCTTACACAAATGCACATGCACGCAGACACACACACACACACACACACACACACACACACACACACACACACACACACATTGTCTGTCTCTAAGGGGTAGTTATATGTAACATCTGACTTGCACATTTTTCCACCCTAGTATTTATTCAATTTTAGTCAATTAGAATTTCTCTTTCTAGGCACAAGTAGATATTTAAGCTCTATATCTAACATCAATAACTTAAGATCTCCCAACGAAGGGCTCATGGCAGCTTGAAATCTTCAGTAATTGCAAAACCTACGTTGGTACAACAAAAGGCATTACATCATGTCTGTGTTCCAGTGTATTTGTGTAAATCTCATTTAGTAGTCATCCTTAAACTTTTGAGGGCGCATGGCTTTAGACTGACACTCAGACATACATACTGACAAAGTAACAGTTTTCGTAAGAGAGCCAGACAACTATGAAAGTCAGTAGAAATCCAAAGTATTGAAAAAAAAAAAACATCCACACATCCTTAATGAGACAGTGCACGGCCAAATTATAGGCAGAATGGGTTGAGACAATAAATGTTAAGCCAATGCTTCCTTCATATTTGCTATGAAACTTTAGTTCAGCTGAAATATGGTAGTGATCACCTTAGGCACTGTATCCTTTATTGTGAGAAAAATGATAATCTCTCTCCATGGTTAAGAAACTGTATACTTTCTTAAAACTGAATTTTAATATCTTAATAGGCCTGAAAGGCACAATATTTACTTTTTGTCCACATTCAGACAAATGTTTACAGCACAGAACTACAGTCTGTAGATATTACTTAGTATCTGTTTTTTAGAATTAGCAACCTGAATGAAAACATACTCCAACATATAAAAACAATAAAGCCAAGAGCTGCAAACCACTTGGCAACTTATTAAAACAAACTGATATACAAAACACGAACTGTGCACTTTCATCCTTACAGAGGACTTTTTCAAAGTTAAAAAATCCCAGGTTGCTTGTTACCTTTAAAAACTCCCTTTGACCAATCCCCCTGCAGGAATCATCCTCAGCACCTCCTACCCAATTAAGCAATTGGAAAACAAATTTCATCCTCTTAAAGGGGACCAGCCCATTTAAGTGCACAATAAAAATGGTAAAATAAAATAAAGTATATCATGTGTGTCACACAAGAAGAACTGTACAAATGTCAGGCAGTCATAGATACACAAAATTAAACATTCAAATTTAAATTACAATATAGCATATTTATGCTTCATTTCACTGGCAAGAGAAATGTGACTGTTAATACCATAAGATCTAGTGGCATTCAATTTAATTTGCCATGTCATTTCCTTGTATTCAAGAGCTGTTCCAGAGTCACCCCTCATTAACTGTAATATCACCTTGTCCAAAATGAAAAAGGTAAACCTCTTGAATTCAAGACATAAAATGAAGTGCCTATAACAAGGTGTTAGTGGCCTTTTCCTTTTTTATCTGGTTCCTTAATTCTGTCTCTCAGCCATCTAGTAGTCTTACCCACATAAAATGCTAGGCAGGATAAGCATGTTGCCACATATACTACGCCAGAGGTGTCACAATTACAATGACTGGAACGCCCTAGAGTTTTTCAAATTTCTGAACTGTCACATACAAACCATTGTTAATAAGGCTACAAAATTTTCAACATCCACATTTGTTCATTGCGCCAGCTGCAGTCCTGAATCCATTAGAAACATTACCTTTTTCTAACAAGTTTTTAATGTCTCTTTCTCTACTAAAGACAGTTGTCATAGAGTCACCTAAGAAAACTTTCAGCTCCCATGGAATGGTTAGACTCCAGTTCTTTTTAACAATATCCACATATTTAAATGAATCCATTGTATAATAACACAAATACTGGCTCACTAGCTGGTATTTTGCAACAACTACGTGTTGATTGCCTCAATACTGTCCCTTTATACCTAAGTAAAGGTGCAAACCTATATTCTTTATGTTCCATGACTTTTAATTATCTCACTCAAGAATTTGCACATGGTAACCTCTACTTATGAACATTTGTGCCACTTTTTCTAGCTCATTAATAAGCATGTTCTCTTATTAACCTTGATAGTCTTACCATGTGCAATGTTCTGGTGGTGAGGGTGACAACTTTTTTTTAGATTTAGAATATCTTCTTCAGCACTTGTGACAGTAATTTATACACTGGGACACATTTGCTGGACATATGTTTAAAAACTTCTTAGTCCCTGCACTCAGCAGTTGAATGTGATCTATAGAAGAAGAATGCCTAAGAGAATTCTTGGACATGCTGCTACTGGCCAACTTGCATTTGTGTGGAAGAGGAGATACAAGAAAATGTGAATTTTAGACTGATGAATATAGCATTTACATATATACATTTTTATAAAAAACAAGCCACCAATAAGTAGCATGTTTTAGATTATAAAGAAAAGAGTTACAGGCATTACTCTTATCATTCTCAAATAATTTCTGTTTTTATGTCCCTCTCTCTCTCCGAGATTAATATCACCCTGGATTAAAAATAACTATATCCTGGCTGGAAGGCTGAGGGAAGTGCACTCGATCTGCTTTGGGCATGGTTTGCACAAGGGAAGCACGGCTCCCTGAAACATCTGTAACAGTTTATGAGTTTTCAATCAAGGTAGGTATATACGCATATATTACACATTTATTTGTTTGTTTCATTGATGTTTGCTTTTAACCATCTTCGTGATTCTGTTTTGTTTTTTTTTTTTTTTTTTATCTTAATGGATATTTCTTAATCTCTTACTGCACCTCTCAACACTACAGCATTTTAGTGAGCAAGTCATTAACCTTTGGAACAGTACATCCCAACAGGTGTCATTGTGACAGATTAATGTGGTAAATAACTGCTCTCTGAGTATACCAAACCATGCATTGGCAAACTTCAAAAACTGGGGCCTGGCAATGTGTCAAAGGGCATCTAAAACTAGTCAGTGCCACGATATAAAGATTAGAGGGATAAAGCCTTGAATATGGCCCAGATGATCAGAGTGTGATTAGTGGCTTGGGAGTCATGGCTGCTGGCATGGAAGGATACACTTGCCCATTTTGTTGGGGGAGGTACACACTTGGGACATACCTTGGGGGTGATCCCTGACAGAGGTTGGGGGTATGCAGAGTTAGTGCTGTCCTTTGGAAAAATCAAAGGAGTACACTGGCCTCCTTGCAGAGGAAACAGTAAAACAAACTAAAGCACGTCCCCATTTCATGTCCATTCTCAGCCCTTAATGAGTGAGCATGGAAAGGGAATTTGGGCATACAGAAAACCCACTTCATCAGCAATAGGCCATTGCAGCAGCAGCCTCCATCTCCTTATTGGTCCTGACAAGGGTCAGGGCATGTCCAGGAGAGGTAAGCAATGTCTGGTAGACCCAGTGGATGACAAGAGACCCTGGTGGCCTGGCAGCAATCAACAGTCAACTGTAAAAGGCACAAAATTAAATGTTGATCAGATGCCAGTTCAGACTGAGAAGTACAAGAAAATATATGCTTTATAAATGGCACAGTTTAATGATGCAGAAAGCAGTAGTAGCACTATTACAACTAACCGGCTTCTCTATTCATTCTTCTCAGACAAAAATGCACATTTTTTTCTATATCATTCTTCTTGCTGACCGTTAAACCTCCCCCCATTTGGACATGGCGCATTCATTTCCCTGCTGCAAGGATTCCACCCAGTGCAAAGGTAAGAGCGGTTTAGATGGACCCTTCATTCAGGTTGCCAGTCTTGCACTATTCAATGCACTATCGTTAAGTTTAGCTATTAATGAAATCAGAATCAATGTATGTGAAATATGATGATCCAACCACTCAATAACACCAAGTACACACACATTACATTCATGTATCCAGATGTATTTCCATCTTACTGTATTCAGTAACAGCTATTCTACTAAATGTGTCACAAACAAAAAACAGAAAACACATATGCAACACCTCGCCCTACACATGCACAACACACGCAAGCACACACACACACACACACACACACACACAAAAATGTTAGCTAGGCCAGCAATTGTAGATATTTCCTGAGGCATACAATTCTCCCCTCATAAGGTGGGCCATTTTTTTCTTTAGGAAAATAACATTGCAGTCAGTAGTTTTAGATAATCCCTATAGATTATCCCTCTGTGGGCTGCTGTGTGTCTCCTCGGAGTAGAGTAGATATCCTCCACCTGGGTCTGGGTTCCTGTCCTTCCCTTCCAAACCCAAGTCCTACAACCACCCCCTCCTCAATCTTATCTTTCACCACCCCACCACCCCCCTCTTTTATAACCAATATTGCAGTCCATACTTGCTAAACTCATCTCACTAGTAAACATGTTTAAAACCATAATACAATTTTTTTTTTCTTTCCTTTGACACATCCTCTCTACTTTATCTCTCCTCTATCCTTTATGTATCTTATGCTTAACCAACCTCCCTCCTTAACACACCACACACATCACCACTCTACTTGAAACTAAGCATCTTATATACTATCAACCTCCTATACTTTCTCCCTCTGCCACAAAATTACAAATCAATACTTCTACACCTAAACAAATTGTAAAAATACTTTTCAAAGTATAAAAATATTTCCTGAAACCATTTAACACTATAAAAAATACACACCAGTTTCACCAACCACATGCTCATGGCCACTCTCACTCAATACCAATACCTCATGAGCCACACTTCACCCCTCTCCTACTACTAACTGTTCTACTACACCTCCTCTCCCACTGACTATTCTGCCTGTATCTACCAATTCATTCACAGCAAAAACAACAAAATTCTATGCCTTGTTTCTGCTCTTATTGATGAAACTTTCAACCTCTCCCAAAGTCAAAGAATAAACTCTAAAAACTCAGTATATAGTTAATTAAGGATCGTCTTTTAGGCCTATAGATTCTTAAGACAGGATCGCCTAAATCAGGGGGCGGGCCCTTATTTCACAATCAATGCCCACCTAACTAATGCTGATATAACTGTTCCAGTTCCCCCTAACTAATGCTGAAATACTATCATGTTTCTTTTCTGTTAGGCCTCAAAATCATATATCTAGACTTCTTACCAAGCTGGTGTCCAGTAATAAACCACAAGAAACCATATTGAGGGGACTTCCATTGACTGGAAAACCCCTGCATATCGAAGCCTCCCTTCATTCACCCAGAATCTTTAACTTCCATCAAACCAAAAAAAATCTACTAAATAATAATTAATAAACTTTTTATAGTACTTCTTCTCCTATGTCATGATCCTTGTTAAGAACCAGAAAGTCATGTCACATGAATTTCCACTCCTTATGCTAACTGACCTAAACTAATGTCCATGTGATAGAAACAATATACACCCAAGTCCACTGCAAAGAGGAAACCAAACAGCATGCGATCCTTTAAGTCTGTTACTTATCTCTGTAACCTTTATAAATAATGTGCGGTGCTGCAAATGTGATCCACTGATTAAACTCCTCCTCCAACCATTATTTTAACTACGTTAATCAGTATTCATTAACTGTTTAAAGCTTGCTTCATTCATGTGCATTAATGAGTGTTTTGATCATTTTTTAACAAGTCAACATTAATCCAACATGTACATATAAACTTGTGAATATAGTTTTGCTTACTGCTGCCAGATCACACTACCTAAACATTTATTAATACAAGCATTTTTTTTAAATCATTAACATCTACAATGTATTTAATTACAGCTCTCCTTATGTGATATGAAGTTTCTTACAAAGGCCTGAACAGCATGTCTCTCAGACCCTGCTCACTTCCTGAGGTCACTGATTATCTGCACGTGTGCACTGTGACAGGCAATGTGCAAGAATTGAGACTCCATAACACTGATATAAACTGTCATCCCAGGAGACGCTACTGCAGCTGTAAATCTTGCTCTGGATCCCTTGTTAATCCTATAAAAAGACTGAAATTCACATTATTACACTTCATCACTTCACAGAGTGTTGGTACAGCTCCGGGAAAAAAAAAATTAAAAAAATTGCATCATCCAAAAGATGAAAGAGGGAAGTCATAGATCTTGTAGAATGACTGCTGTGAAAATAATCCCTGCAGAGATAATCAACAAATCATGCAAGACAGAGTATTAACTGCCCTCCTTCTGTATTTACTGGTTATTTTTAGCAACAGCTAGTGAACTCCAAAATATGTACATCATAATGTATAGTACTAATTTAAACTGTGGTTACTTTAATCACAACTGAAATTTAGGACACAAGAAACAGTACAACTAAACGGACATTGTGTTAATTTAATAAAGTGAATGATGCCCACTCAAGCACATTACAGCTCTTGTAATTAACTTAACCTGCACCTATAACCCATTAGGACAACATTTAAAATGTTCTGCAGAAGAATCAAGCTATATCAAGGTTGATGTTCAAGCATTACTTGCCTCACTCCATATAGTGGTGCTTTTACTGAAGGAATTTCTATTTCAGCCAATCGACTGTATAAAAGTTTATGTGCTTTCAGTTTATTTTTAATTCACGCATTCATTTATTTATGTACTCATTTATTTATTCAGTTGATAAGCAGAGTGGTAGATGCAGCAGTGCAACATGAATATGCATGTGACCATGAATCACTCGACTGACAAGATTCATGAGCTCCTCATTGGAGTGCATTACCAATGCACACCAGTAGGAAGTGCAGGTACCTAGCAGGCCACACATAACATTACCCCATCTATATGCAGATCATACAGAAAGCAGCACACAATCGGATATGCACACATACAAACAAGCACATGCAAGCTTGCACACACTCATGCATAACTTGCATATTTATTTACTCCAATTAACATCATGTTCTCAAAGAGGGGAGGCTAGTTAGAGCTGCAAAAGATCATGGCTCTCCTGAAATCAGCCTTTTCTGTTTAATAACTGAGGTTGCATACAGACAGACAGACATCTGGATATATACTTGCAGTAGTTATCGTAATCACGTACGCGCGCGCACACACACACACATAATTCACTATACTGCTTACATGGACTTGCAATACAAGTATTTTATATATCATTACTCATGAGAATTGTCTAGTATGGATATCTGTGAACTGCCATTTAGGGAAATTTACTCGGCAGAACAGTCCACTTGAATGTTAATGGTTTTATTTAGCATATTCCACATGTCTCCACCAGCATTGCATTTAAATGTGGACCAATCATCACGCTGGTCATTGGGGCAGGGCTGCACTACTGGGCAGCAAGAGTTTATGAAACGGGACAGCTTTGCCTAGTACACTAAATAACTTGCATAACTTTGGGTACTAGGCAAGCAGAGTAAGAACCCCAGCCATACTGTTATTCATTTTTTTCTTTAGTTATTAGGTCAGTTTGGGTGTTATTTTATTTTTGTGTTTGTGTTAAGGATGTTATCGGTGTACTGTTTTACACTTGTATGATTTGTTACCGCAGTTAATTTCCATTTAGTATGGATCGTAGTTTTGCACATGGAGGATGGCACAATGCGTCAGTGTATCTGGTCTTGACCATTTGTCTGTGGTCTTGTAACTGCTGAGTTAGAGTATTTAAAAAAGGTTGGTGTACAGGGTCCAGTGGGTTTGTTTCCCACAAGAAATACATTATTTTAGTGATATTTTGCAGTTCTTTCAAGGATAGCATTATTTTGCATAGTTTTATATTACTTTGATGAGTGTTTTCATTTGCTTTGGTTTTGATACATCAGTTTTATTTATTCTACTAGACAGAATGTTCTGAACTGAAAATGGCTCAAATATTATTCAGAAGAAAAAAAAAAAACATGCAGGCATTTCAAGCACAGCCTTCTTCATTTAATAAAGGAAATGAGCGTGTGATATACTGATGGTTTATTTAATTCTAAACCTGTAAGAACTGTCAGAAATCAAATATCTAAAAACATCAGTTCTACTGTGACAAGTACCATGACTATGAGAAAAGTGATACTGCATTGCAAGTTCTCAAGAAAGGTAACTCCAAACAAATGATTGCTGTCCAATTACTGTTATCAGTTCTAAAGAAAATCTCAAGAAAAGATGTTTATGATTAGCTGCTGCAAAATTTCAACAACAGATTACTATCAACCAAAATCAACATGGCTTTAGACCTGATTATAACACCTGCACATTACTATGGACAGTTACAAACAAAATCCTTTTAATTTCTACCAGGAAATGGAGATGATACATGTTGAATGTTGACAAGAATTTAAAAATGTAAATCAACAGTGCATTTCATTAGATATGCAGACTACAAAGTTTATTTATTTAAATAGTAGGATACTGTTTACTGCTATTTACCCAGCACTTTCTTTTTAAGCAGCAGCCTTACCCTGGCCTGGAACACAAATGTTTGAGCACTCTACAGCTTGTTTCAAAAGGGCATACAAATTCTGTGTTTAAAATATATCTGTCCCCTGTGGAATGTACAGCCACAGCTGTCCTTCTTCCTTAACTGTTCCTTAATATTGCCTGGGACTATTATTTGTCTAACCATGAAAGAATATTGTTCACTAGAGATAGTGTTATCCTTTTTTTCTGTTTGGAAATACTATTTGGACTTGGGAATCCTACCTGGCAGAAGAAGCTACACCAAGATGCTTGGATTATAGACTTCTTTGACTTTAATTACATCCTGAGGCTTCTGTCATCAACCACAAGTAGCTGAAAATCACATCTACAGATGCACAGTGTTTCAGCTGACAGTGTGTCCATATGAAATCTTGTATTTTTCTTTCCTTATGTATCTGCACTATTGTTATATACGTAAAATCGTCATTATTTTTTTGCATGGAGTCAAGGAGTTTCACCAGCTATCATCCCAACTCTTAATTCAGAGCCACTCTATGAGCTTACACAACAAAGGCCAATAGTCTACGAATTTTATTAAGACAAGGATAAAAAACTCTCTAATAATAAATAATAAAGTAATAAACCTGTGTTTTTACCAATATTTTGGATAATTTCATGCCTGTGGATTTTTTTTGATGCAACAGCACAGAGTGGGTTGTTTGTTCCTTGTGGCGTTTTCTCCACTCTGGTCACTGGTGGTTTGGTTTCTAAATTTGTTAAAAGAATTTTTAATTAAATTGGGAAAAAAAGAGAAAAGAAAGATAAAGAAGAAAGGTAATTACATTGATGTAGAATGCACCCAAGCCTCTTTTAAATATAAACTTGTTAGAAAAAGCATTTGAGGTTAATGTTGACTAAGTAATATTCTGTAATAAACTAGTAATTATTATATATATCAAAAGTCACTTTTTCTTTCAACAACTTCTTTTTTTTATTAGTCTTGCATTTATTGTTTTCTGTATGTCTTTTCAAAGAGCTTTTGTCCAAAACCATTTCTTCTACTTGGTCTATTATGTTTTTGTTTTCAGAAATGACATGGCTTTGTCTACCGCTTCAATGATTTTGATTTCATCTGTTAGAAATATTTTAAATTCTAGCAGAAAAAAGCAGATGAACTTTGATCTGTTTTTTTTTCTAGCATAAAAAAGCAGGTGAACTTTGATCTGTTTTTTTTTCTTTAATTCTTTTATCAAAGATAGAAAGGTCTTTCTCTTGGACATCATTGCAGATGAACAATCGTTGTCAAATCTTATCATCCAACTTGATGGCAGATTTTGTCCAGGCTGTTTTTAGAATTCGTTCTTTAATAGTAAATATCGGTGGTGAATTATTCTTACAAGAGGATAGAGCAATCAGAGACCTATTAGCTCTCTCAATTTCATATGACATAGCTTCAGGTAAATCAAGTATTTTAGGAAGCCAGGATGTTAGGAAATTTGTCATATTTTCACCTTTTATTTTCCCAGGCAAACCAAAGATAGAAATATTATTTCTCTGAGACATGTTTTCCAAGTCATCTATTTTGTTCAGTAGTATTGTCTTCCGTTTCAATAAATATTCAGTGTTGTTTTCTTCTTCTGTTAATCTCCCTTCTTTGTCATTTCATGGATCTTCTTTCCCAGATGTTTGTGATTTTTGCTTAAGAGACTCTTGTATTTACTCCATTTGTTTAGAACACTTTTCTTTAAAGTTGTCAAGCTTATTGTCCATTTTGTCTAATTTCAATGAAAGTTCTTGAATACTGATTAGGACAGTCTGAAAGTCTTTTTTCAAGGATGGGCCTGAGAGCTTATTTTTGTGTGACTCCTTCTGTATGATGAGTAAAGAGATTTTTTTAGTGAAAGGTATGACAGGAAAATGGTTTATATAAATAATTTTTGATGATATATTTCAGAACAACTTGAAGTAGTAGATTTTAGTAAAAAAAAAAATCAAGTAGGATAACTTAGAAATATAATTTCCTATCAGAAATAGAATAAAATAGCAGAGCAGGAAAAAACTGCTGTTAGTCTGGCAGCATCCTGGCCTGATGGAAGTCCATCATTGAAAAGACAGGGAGTGTGCAGTCAAAGTAAATATTAATCTTTACTCCTACTTTGTCGGCCCTGACCAAACCAGCCCCAGCTAATGTACTGCAGAGGATGCATAAGAACTATCATTGTCCAGCAACTATCACCCAAGCCAACGTCCATCCTTGAAAGTACCGAGAGTATGCAATCAAAGTAGATATGTATGTGTAATCCAATAAAGTTAACATAAGCTAAGACTTGTAGTTTGTAGAATCAGACTAAAGGGACAGCTGAGTGCCCATGTACACCCATCTGAATTAGGTAGCTGTATTAGTGCATACTCTGCACTACAGAACGTGGTTCCATAGAAGCTGCAACAACAGCTGTACCATTGGTGTATACTACAGGGCATAATAATAGGTAATCAGTTTAACGTTTTTGTGTAGCCCAGTATAATGGCCAGCACATAGCTTGTCATCCCCCACTCCCCCAATGAAGCAGGACAAATTATTTACTTAGCTTTCATTTTCAGAGCACTCCTTCCTCCTTTTCGTCCTTTACTACAGTATTTTGCAGCTAACGCTCTAAATACTTAAGTCTTCACGGACTTGGGTACTGCTCCCTGTAATTCTCCTTTTCCTCTCCCTCAGCTTCTGTTTTACACTGTTCAACTCATACAGTTAACTATCTTCTTACCTTTTGCCATAACCAAAGCTTACTGCTTTCTTTTCTCATCACTGTTAGTTTGCTGATTCAGTGGTTAATTTATATAGACTATATTATCCCTCACAAACATTAATACTTCTATTACCTTCTCAGTACCAGCAACCTCTGCTAAATATCCCCAGCTATTTGAATTCAGACCACCTACCTCCACCATTAAAAAAGTCCTACATAATCTAAAACCAACCAACTTAGCTGCTGACCAACTCCCCTCAGAAGACTTAAAATGGGCACAGATGTAATTGCTCTTCCAGTCTCTATATTGATAAATAAATTTATATCTGAAAAATACATTCCTTCCATCTGGAAAAAATCCATTATTATACCTTTATACAAAGGAGGCACATCTACAGATTTTAATAACTTCACCCCCCCCCCCCCAACATCAAAAGTACTTGAAAAATCTATACATGCTCAGGTTCAATGTCACCTAAATTCAAATAATCTGGTCTTGGAAATGCAGTATGGTTTCAGACCACATCACAGCATACCCATCACCCGTGTTCACTTCACCAACATGATAAATTGGCATAAAAACAATGGTAACCTAGTGCTAAGTGCATTCCTAGACTTATCCAAACCTTTCAGCACTGAATCACACCAAAGTTTACTCCTTGAACTCTCTTCTATAGGTCTCTCTCAGTCTTCCCATAAATAGTTCCTTAGTGATCTATCTGGAAGGTAACAAGCAGTCAAATGGCAACAGGACTTCTCTTCCTGTCTTTCAGTTTCCATAGATGTCCCTCAGGTACTATACTAGGACCTCTCTGTTTTAATATTTTATAAACAAGCTATATATACAGCTATAAAAATACTGAAGAACAAATCCTGGAGCAGAATTTATAATACGGCCACTACTGCAATCCCACCACACACTAGGGCACTATGCAGAACATTACCAATAATGCTGTAATAAATGACTAAATGAGGCTCAAATGAAGCTTAAATCTGGCAGCAGATCATAGTTCTGCCACAATTATAAATAAGCTACAAAACTGACTGTGACCTCAGCCAGCTGAAAATACAAAACAAAAGCTAGCTTTTACATGTAATTCTACTTATAGGTTCATAGGTTGGTACTAGGCTGTCTGCCCGAAGGCATATATTAGCCCAGCCACATTGTGCGGTATTCACCACCCCTTTAGTAGTTCCCTAGACCCATGTACTAGCAGCTAGTACCCTTGGCTCCTATCTAGTAGTGCTGTTGGTGTGATCCCCGGTGTGAACTTTCCGTTACCCATCCACTCATCAAGGTTCCTCTTGAACAGTGATAGTGAGGGACTCTGTCTTAAGTAGATCGGGACCCTGTTCCATAGTAAGTGAAGTCTCTGCGAAGGGAATCTATCCCTCCAGCATGTTCTATTCATTGTTGTGTTGAGGTTTATATCCCTAGAGCGTGTAGCTCAAGTAGATTTGGTTTTGCTAAGATGGAGCATGTTCAACAATTCTGGGTTGGACATGGCTCTGTACATTAGACAGAGATCGCCTCTGAGAAAGCGGTATGCAACAGAGAACAGTCTTAGCTTTTTCAATCATGCTGCATAGGGCAACTGTCTGAGGCCAGTAATCCTCTTGGTTAGGTACCTTTGTGGTCTCTCCAGCTGCTGGAGATGTCTAGCCAGGTACATTCCAATTGGTGCGTTGTACTCAATAATGGTTCTGATGAGGGAAGAGTAGAGGGGCACCATTACATCCTTAGATCTTGATGCGAACCTTTTCGTGATCAGATGGGTCACAGAGAAGGATTTTCTAACCACTTTGGCAACATGGTTATCAAATGAAAGCTGACTATCTACTTGGGTCCCTAGATCCCTTATTTCTTCTTCAGACTTCAGGGGATTACCTCCAATGTTGTAGTTTGCAGGTACTCTATTTTTTCCAAAGGGGATTACTACGCATTTTTTTGCATTTAGCTTGAGACCATGGCTTTGACACCATGCATCAGTCTCATTTAGGCCCTTCTGGAAGATCTCCATGTCGGCCGGAGACTCTATTATAGCACCCAGTTTGCAGTCGTCCGCAAACTTAGCCACAGCCCTTCCGTGCTTGCCTGTACTTCTGAGAATGGAAATAGAAGAGTAGTAGAATGTATTAACAATGCTAGAATTGGTCCCAGAACAAACTAAAAATGCAAGCAGATAGCTGTTATTGGCTAAAACATGGACACAAAGCAGACAAGTGCAAAAAATTAAAATATTTAAACAGAATTTAAATAAAAGCATTTTTCTACCCTTTTTATGAAAAGCTTGTATCTCACACCTCTTAGAGTCTTAAAAAAAGATCATGGGGGGATGTAGCTCTGTGCTAAACTTAAGAGACTTGCTAGAGAGGGATCCAAGCCAATAAAGCCAGTACTGGAGCTCAAGTATTGTGAATAGAATTTCAGAAACTTTTAGCTTAATACCTCGGGGGGTGCAGACTCAATGAATGGGGAAATAACAGTTCCAAGATAAATAGAAAGGCACTGGAATGCAACTTTAAGCATGTAAATACAGCCGTAAAATACTGAAGGACAGGTCCTGGTGCAGAATTCATAATACTGCCACTACTGAAATCCCACAATGGACTATTAGAAACTGGAGGACTGGCTGTATTATTTCTCAAGGACCTTTGTAGCTATTTTGAATGCCTACAAGTTGAGACATATGATTGCTGTAGAAGTGATGTTGTGTCCCAAATCAGTAACCAGCACAGTACATATTCAGGTGACTTAGACAAAATATATAACAGTGTTAACTCAATTCAGAGACACCTACCCGACATACTGCAGCTATCAAATGAAAAAGTATATTACAAGGCAGCTGTAGAACACTAACAGAACAGAGGTCAATGCACTTCAGTGGAAGTACAGCTATTGAAGCTGTGAATACCAACATTTTTTTTTATATATATAAACATGAACTAATATTTCAGCATGGGTAGGTTCATACACACAGACACATATATGGTATAGGTTTATGTGCATGAGTATTTGTCTGTTAAATTACAAAGCACTGTTAGTCTTTTGGCTTTTCCCAGTTAGGGGTCGCCACAGTGGAACTCCGGTCGCTAATGATTGGCAGTGAATTTTTATGGTGTTGAGTTGCCAGCCCGGCACCCAACCTTCAAAGAAGTAACACTCACACATGCACGAACCTCCCTGTATGTCTTTAAATCCACTCGACCGCGGGGAGGGCATGCAGACTCCACACAGAAGGTACTCCAGCTGAGAATCGAACCGGAGAACCTCTTGTGAGGCGACAACGCTAACCGCTGCACTACCGCGGCCTTAAATTACAAAGCATATGATGCCTTATCTTCCCCTCAGAAGCATGTATATATAGTGAATGAGGAATGAGGCATCATATGCTTTGTAATTTAATGATGCCTCATTTCTAATTCACTACATATACATGCTTCTGAGGGCAAGATGCATGCTAAGCATGCATCCATCTTAACCTTAGTGCAAGAATCAGGGACAAAGCCAAAAATGATAGGGGAACAAAGGCACAAAAATAGAAATAGCTTTTAAAAATGTATGTCATAAACTTAAAAGTTTCTAGAGTAAGATCTTTTGCATTAGCATGCATTTTCTGAAGGATATTTAATCTGAAACTTAAATGTCACTCATTATTTAGTGTTTACAATTCTCAATGATTTGCCTGAAAATCACACATTTTATGAGGAACAGACCAAAAATAAGAGAGGAAAAATCTAGAATTTCTCAAAAATATAGACAGTTGAGAGGTATGCAAGCATAGCATTCCTGATAATGCTCCTAAAGATACTGCCTCCACCTTCAACACATTTCATTGACTCTATATCCAAACTACTTAACCCCAGAGCCAATTCATCTACCTTTAATAATATTTCTAACCACTCTCTACCAAATCCCACTATACCCCCAGCAAATTCTTTTTCCTCAAACCTATACCCACTAGCTACATCAAATCCCTACTTTCTAAACTCAAACCTTGCTCAACTTCTACCGACAGCATACCTTCCCTTTTCTTTCAGTTAGCTGCTGACTCTTTTTCTCTCCCTGTATCAAACAACCGCTCCATTTCGGAGTCAAAAGTCCCTTCCATAGGGAAACAATTCTTCACTCTACTAATATATAAAGGAGGTAACTCCTCAGACATCACTAATTTTAGATCAATTGCCATCCTCACTCAAGCAACTTAGTCAATTCAAGCTAGCCACTAAAGAATACCTGTTAAGGTAATGGACCTGCCGCTGTACCCACCCACCTTAAACAGCTGATCAACCCTAACTGCACACCTGTATCTGCTCCCAACCTATGTAACTTTAACTCTCTAGACCTTGTCTCACATTAACTTCTCTATCTTAAGAACATTACATAATTCTTATCTGCATAATGTAAACTGGTGACAAAACTATTGTTAGTCCTGCTGAATGATGTAGGATTCTAAATCTGACAGACATAATGATTAGTTTACTGTAGTAAATCCTTGTTTTTATTTATATGTTGCTTTGAATATTTTCTGTAAACCAGTTGTTGATTGTTTACTTACTTTTGTAAATTATAGTCTGTAGAACACGTGGAGCTTTTCTCCCCAGGCCGCCGCTGAAAAAGGGCTACTTAGCTCAGTCGGAAAAACCTGGTCAACAAATGTAAAATAAATAAATAAATATATGCAGCACACTGTTCTGCATTGTGCATCTTGTCCAGTTCATTTAGCATGGTCCATAGCTCTTTTACTCATGCCAAATGCATTGTTGTTATGGTGCATACATAGCCTGATAGTCTGTGCTCCTTTACAGAAAGCTATCATGTGTCCATATTGCCAACTGAGCTTTGTACATGTGCCCTTTGCAGGACCCCAAGCAGACTGCCAATTTACAGCTGTGAAAATACAGAAATGCCTCACTGAGAAACTTGAATGAGGTCTGCAGCCACTCCCTATGTGAGCATTCGATACACAATTCTAATCAATGGGATACTGAGTATTGTCAGCCAGTGTGACAATCCTTTCAATATCTAGCATAATGAGCATATAATGACAGAAGTGTACTTCTATTTATGAATCAGATGACTGGCAGTAATGTTCCTGAGATACCTACACACTGTGTTTACTATATGCTACAAGGTATACATAGGAATTCATTTTACCGTACATCTACAGGAGTACCCTGTGCAGTCACTAACTTAAACACATATTTAGTTTAAGTTATTTTTTATTAAATTGTACTACAACCCACCAGTACTAATCAGATGTAAAATAAACAGTGAAGTATTGCCTCCAGGTATACTCTAAGTTGCAAGACAACAGGGCATTTAAATAACAAGTAACTCCATTGTGAAAATATAATTTTCCCCATTTCCACGTTGGCACTAAAAGTCACTAAAGGTGAATAGCACTAATGCATGTATATCTAGCCCCCTCCTCAACCATCAGCATTTGTATCTACTGTTTCAGAAATGCAACTATGAAAACTGCTAGTAGGATAAGTGTACACTTGTAGCTTACATAAAAGATAACAGCTTCCGTGGTCAAAGTCATGCAAGGTCTCTAACTGCCCTCTGAATGTCAAACCCCAAACCCTGTACAACTTTAATAAGCATTCCGAGAAGTCATCTGCTATTTTTATACCAAGTAATATTTTGTCCATTTCCCACATGGTCATTATCATAGCCTTCATACCTGGAACTGTGTGTAGCATAACTGTATCTCTCTGAGCCCAGCTAATCCTTATTTTGCAGTATGCAAAACTCCCAGAAATTTACGCATATTTTCTAAAGGTCTTATGCCCTAACATCAAAAGACTTGTTCTCAGCATAAGTTACATACTTGGGTGATGCCTGCTTTATAGTCACTAGTTTTTGGAATCAAAGCAGGCTTACACTGGTGTAACTCACTTACACCAAGAAAAAGTCTTTTGGAATTGAGGCATAAGATTTAAAAAAAAAATCTTAACATCTGTGACTTATGAGTGCAAATATTTTGGGATCAGGGCAGACTTACAGCACAGCAAGTCAGTAACACTGACAGTAGGTCTTTTGGAATCAGGGAAGGCTTACAACAGAGTAGATTACTTACTTTGAGAGTAAGTCTTATGGAATCTGGCCAAAAGTGTAGGATGGGTATAAATGTGAAAGCAGATATAATTAAAAATAAAACCTGGATTTTTTAGGAAAGTATCATCACCTTTATTTTATTTATTTCTTTTTTTTATTCTTCAGTTGATTGCTGCTGCCTACCATTTTAAAAGTAAAGACGGACCATGAGCAGTACTTGAGAGGAAATGACTGTCCCTGGCTTGATAGACAAGCGCTGAATCATCACCATATATAAAACGTCCCATCATTTTCAGATAATCTTTGAAATAAAACTTCCCATCATTTTCAGATAATCTTTGAAGCAAAGAGTTTTTCCCGCAGCAATTGCCAATATAAAAGCTGGTTACAAAGAGGCAAGGTCTCAATCATGTACGGTTGAGTGGGTGGATGTCCTGCTGAATTGCAGAATCTGTGTCATGCAGTATGGAGCCTAATGCCTTGTTGGCTGTCACAGCATTCTTTTCTACTGAGCCACTGAGCACTACCCCTTTTCTACAGGGCACTTCAGGGCACCTTGTGGCGCTGGCTATTTCTGAGTACATATTGTAAATTCCAGTCTACACCACTGCTTCTGGCCACAAAAAGAAGGACAAAGCAATGACAGAATGATTGCTATTGGGGAAACTTAAGATGGGCAAACAGCACCTGTATAGTACATTAACAAATTCCTTGAATTCCAAGCATTTTTCAGAAAGTAACTCAGTACCATTTACAGTATAATTACACAGCAAAATATCCAGCTCCTAAATACAATAAATAATGTCAGTTCTTAGAAGTAAATACTAATAATTTTATGTAAATAATTAGTGCTACTGGTTACTTGGATCTGCTTGTGCTTGTAATCTTTTGTTCTTGAAACTGTTTGTTACAATAATCAATTATTGTACACAAGGAGTGTTACTTCCTAATATATGGGTCCTTATCTGCCTTTGTGCCTGAGTCATAACTAAAAAGGGTCAGATCATCCAATCAATCATCCATAAAATGATTCATTTGAGTGACAAAATACGTTAAACATATCCAACATAACAAAAGTAATGAATGTGAAACAACATGACAGTAAGAAGAAGGTACCAATGAGCAAGTATTTCTATTCATTATTCAGAAACAAAGTGAAAAGATGCCTAAATCAGAACAGTTATTTGTGACTGGAAGTTCGATACTAGTCAACAAAAGATTCCTAATTAATTTGTAAAATTGAAGGTTAACAAATGATTCTTTGGTAATTAATCCAGGAAGTATGAACGAAATGAGAATAAAATGAATAGTATGGCTGACCTCTCCCGTTAATGAACTATGGAAGTTATAGTGGCTTCCATTATAAGGAAAACGGTAGATGTGATTCCACATCACAAAAATGGGAGAGATGGAGAGTTAGAAAAATAAAAAGACATTAACTTCATCTTGGTTTAAATTTTATGGATATAAACTTGTATTACAACCCCTGTCATGCATGGTAGTTATGCAAGGATTTACTCATAAGTGGGTAGGATTGCTAATGAGGGCAAAGCTCAAGAGATCAAATACAAAGACAGAGGAAGAAAATCTGGCAAGTATCATAGATGTTATGCCACACCAGATTGCTTAATACTTATGCTCTGGCAGGCATTACTTTTGAAAATGTTTGAGTACTCAAAATATGCAATCAAGTAAGTTAAGGTATAGTACTCCAGGATACCAAAACATGATAAAGGGCAGAGATGCTACACTTTGGAGCATATCAGATAGCAAAACCAACAGCTAGGTTAAAGAAAACTGGCACAAAGTAACAATTCTGTTTCAAGCTAAATCATATAAGAAAGCAGTATGCAGATTTCACATATCAAGATTTAGCCAGTCATTCAATGCAGTGTCAGCTAGAAGGATTTTTAGATGAGTCAGCCAGTGTTAGAATGGACCCAAGGCATAAGTCGTGAATTAAAAATGAGTAAGCAATACACAGAGAGGACAAATATGACAAACTCTTGCTGACAAAAAACTAATTACTGCACAGAGTTCAGATATAGGATCAGACTATCGGAGCATGAATAAATGATACTGCAATGGGCCAAGTGTAAAAATGGTTTGCCACTTTGCAGATGACACAAAGAAGCAAAGCTACTGACAATATCAAATGAATAGGCAGATCCTGGCTGCGGTGGTGCAGCGGTTAGCATTGTTGCTTCACAGCAAGAGGTTCTCCCGTTCGATTCTCGGCTGGAGCGCCTTCTGTGTGCAGTCTGCATGTCCTCCCCGCAGTCGAGTGACGTATAAAGACATGCAGGTAGGTGTGTGTGTGAATGGGTGTGCCTTCCTTGAAGCTTCGGCGTCAGGTTGGCAACTCGGCCCCGTAAAAAAATCAACTGCCAATCATTAGCAGACCGGAGTTCTGCTGTGGCGACCCCTAACTGGGAAAAGCTGAAAGACAAAGAAGAAGAAGGAGGCAGACTCCGGGCAGCTTATATTCAAGATAACAAAATAAAAGGCAGCACATTTCAATAAGAAAGTAAATGGAAGACTACACAATGTATTATTCACATCAAAAACTGAAAGGAAGCTTGTTATGTCAACAGACTTAAAGGTGTGCAGTCAGTGCTAGAACTACAGCTTGAAAGTTTGCTATGTGTGTAGTGCAGGTGTCAGTTCAGGGCAACACAGAAAGATGCCTTACATTCTGAAAATAAACTGTATTATTTCTGCATAGACAGCTCATATGCCTATATTTTTTGACCAGGTCTCCCTTGAGGACCACTCAGCCTGCCCCTCCCAGTCAACAAATGGACTTGTTCATTCCCCAGGGAGACAGCCTTATGGGTCATTCATTCTGTATTGCAAGAGTTGAGAGAAGCAGGACAGGGAGTCATCACTATGTTGGGGTTTGGATTTTTGCTTACAAGCCCTACCATCTCTATGTATGCATATAGCATCTATGGAGTTGGTATAAAATGGAGCTTCTGAAGAGTGTCCATGCCTACACATGACAATCATAGCCCCCCAAGTAGAAAGCACTTCAGTCTAATACCCACATATCAGGGATTCTACCACACAAGTGTAACTGAGCACATGTTGTTCAACACTCCCCTTGAGGAAAGGCAAGTAGGCTATGTCTTGTTATTCCTCTCCTCACAAGTGCCAGCTCCAACAGTTGCCTGAGCAAATAACACAACCTGAGTCAACTGGGTCACAGTCAGGGCTTTATCTTCTGTATGTCAAGCGAGCTGAAACTAATACAGCCAGATCTAGAAATGACACTGACAAACTGGAGACTGTGCAGAGAAGGGAGTCAAAAATGGAGTCAACACACACACACACACACACACACACCTATAGATTACATTAAATCTATGTGAGTGTGTGTAAAAAAGAATGGAATGTGTTCAGTCTTAGGAATGGCTTCCTACTGAAATGTTGGCATGTGAAATGCAGACTGATGAAAAACCATAAAAAATACATAATAAACAGCAGAAGAGCGAATCATGAAAATCAATCTTCTCCTTAAAACTTCGTTTTGTAGGCCTCCTCGCACCCCCCAAACGTATATACACAAACTCCGAGAACGCCATACCTCAGAGAAAACTGAATGTTCTTGTTAAAATAGCAAACAACAGATTCTAACACTGTACAATATTATTTGCACTTAATGTGGTATTTATTAATACAACTGATCAAACACTACTGTCGAGATTTTAACATTTTCTTTATAACATGGATTACTGACAAATTCACTGCACTTCCTCAAACATATCTCAGTTCATGGTCAAGTATCCAGTTAAACAGTTATTTTTATACAGTCTATGTTTATGTATGGTTCCTCCTGATAAATCTTCCTGAAACATTCTTTGCATATCTGCAGCTTTACTCTGGACCACACTAGATGAGAATGTTGTGGGCCTCACCAGTTTTCTGTTTCCTTATCAGTTTCTGAAAAGACCAAAGTGAAGTCTTGTGACATGATAGCCATTTCTCTTTTTGCACTGTTAGTGATCTGCTGTAGTGACCCCTAACCGGGAAAAGCCGAAAGAAGAAGAAGCCATTTCTCTTTGTTAGATAAGTTCTGACAATTGAGTCTTTGCATGTTTCTATCCTCTCCTGATATTTCAGCAAGCCTCTATTATCATAGCTAATACCAATATTTTCTAAGCCTACAGCATATCTTTGCTGTCATGCGAACACATTTTTCTAAGCTAGTCACACTTGTTTGCTATATGTTTTTTTCTGCATAATTTGCAGTCTTTGCAGCACATACTATTTCTAACAATATCACATTGTTACTATGAGGAAAGACAACTTTATTTTTATATGATATCTTATCAATTCTGAGAAATGGCATCTCAGAATTTGTATATGCATGTCCGTTCTTTTGGCCATTCGGTGTTCAGTCTCTGCATTCTGGGACTTGCTCTAATGGGTCCCAACATTTCAAATAGTTACCTTATGAACACTACAGAGTACAAGTTTAAAACCTTTTTTTTTTATTTTGTGCAATGAGACATGCTATAATTAAAAAAAAAAGAGCATTTTATATGGCTATTTTGTTAAGTGCCCTTCCCCCCCATTCTCTTAAGTTTGTCATTTCAGGGAGTTTTTATTTTTTTTTTTGTTTTTCGATATTACTACATAAATACACTGTCTATAGATGAGTGGAGCAGCATATGTAGATTGAGGATGCAAGCTACACTTAGGAGGTTGGTGTACAATTCCAGAATTCTGACTACTTGCTATAGTTGTCCATCAAGACAGACAATGCAATGAACAGCAATATGAAAACAATTTCAAGTGGGTGAAAATACTGATAAACACTTAGTTTGCAGTGATTTTTGTTTTGAATACAGAAACTTCAAAAAAGTGTTCATAAATTAATGCACAAGGTTAGGGGGCAGGATTAGGATTTGCACAAATGAGCATGGTGGTTAATTAAAGCTTGTTCTGACTTCTAATATTTGTGAACAGGAAAATACCCTACTGCATGTTATATTTCCTTCCCATTTTAAGGTATGCATATTTACACATCTTGATTATAACAGACTACATTTTGCACGCAAATACATTCAGAAAACAGCTGAGTGTATGGTCTACATCATATGTTTGGGGAATTGCTTAACCTTTCCTTCTGGAACAGTATTAATATTATATATTAATGATTGCTTGTCATGGGGCTTGTATTCTTAATATTCAAGCACTGTGGGACCATGCACAGATATTAAACCCCTAAATCAGATAGAGTTTAAGAAACAGATCCCTCTGGTTTTGCATAGCTGCTTCATGTGGCGTCCAATTTTGGAAATGAAACTGAATGGACAATTCAGCAAAGGGATTAACTGCCAAGGGGATACTCTCCTTATCCTCACTGTGATGGTCAAGTCTCCTTCATATGTGACACTTTGATTAACAATTAGGGAACATTTTAAAAATAATGTGCAAACTGAGCAATAATAATTAATCTATAAGTCTGGTGCACTCCACCCATAGTTGGAAAAATGAGTTTAGACACTGAAGTAAAAAAAAAATGATGATGGCTATTTAAATCTACAGTCCTAATACACAACAGCATACACAAGGTTTGCAAAATGTTATCCCACTATTATTCAGTACTTCAAATAATGTAATTCTGTTCAATTGCCAAAATATACTTACCTGTAAAATATAATGTCTTACAGTACTGTATAAATCAAACATGTGGGTCTTGTGCTTATGTTATGTTATGTTTTGCTGTATTGTAGCAAGCAAATGAAATCATGTATTGCTACAATCTCCAATCAATATACTGCTTTTATCTTTGTATTGTAGTCCAAGTTTACTTATAACCTTGTCTGATAAATGAACTCTTGAGGCTTGGTCTACTAACCTTAATATAAGAAAAGAAAAAAAAAAAAAAAAAGATTAGAATAAATATCCACATAAAATAAGTGTTTTTTGCTGTAATGTTGGGGGGGGTCTATGTCATAACATCGAAGTGTCAAAACTTCGAATGTTATAACATCGAACCGGAAACCTCGAAGACTGACAATATCGAAGCCACGGAACATGGAATTCTTTCCCAGGGAAAGAATTTGGTGGGCCATTTCTGCGGCTTCACTATTTCCTCTACTTTGGTGTGATCTTGGAGTTGGTATATTTAATTGGGGGGGTGTGGGGGGCATAGCCGCCATGCTGGGGGGGTGTGGGGGCGAAGCCCCCCACATTAGAAATAGTTTGTAATGTTTGTGTGTTTCATGTTTTGTACTGGAACAGAGATTTTTTTCCCAGGGGAAAAAAATCACCGTTTTCAGCTTTCGTGGTTTTGGTTTCGATGTTATAACATTCGAAGTTTTGACACTTCGATGTTCTAATATAAACCCAATATTGGGCCCCATCTGAATACCTGTAATTGCTAATACTAATATGCATAAAGAATGCATGATCATGTAATATTTACAAGCCGACTCACAGTTCAGATATGTTTTTTGGCGCGTCTTCTAAGAGAATTATGAAAAAATGCTTTACATACTCAGAAAAACAAAGAAGAAGAAATCTACATTCATGCAGCTAAGCAGCAAAGTAGTCACCGTTACTCACTTTTATAGGTACTGTCATTTTTATGTCATTACGGTTGAGCATAATTTAAACAGCTACTACATTTCTTAAATGTGGTTGCATTAATTCCTTCTGAAGTCATTCGTACTGCATTTTGCATAATATTATATAGCCTGATTATAACCTTTAGCTGCTGTAATTTTCTAAATGGCAATAGACAGTTTGAAACTATGGCTGAGAGTCATAGACAGGCTCTGTCTGCCTGCACTTTGCTAGATGGCGTTGTAGTGTGACGTGGCCCTGAGCTAATCAGACACATATTACAGCCAGTGTAGCAACAACACACCAAGAAAAGGACTGTACAGTACACAGAGCTGCCACATTATGGAGAGCAGATAACCTTGGCTGATGTATGGTATACAACTAGTGTTCCTGCTAGGTTAAGGACCAGTTTGGCAGATGCCACTGCCAAGCAGGACAAAGTGGCACAGTTTATGCTCACTCACAATTGGAATGAAGGACTACATAGCTGTCACTTCGGGTCTACTTTATTTACGCGAAAGCATAAAACCGCAAATACACATGGATCGAACCATATGCATCGAAAGTGCAAGCCATCAAAAACTGTAAATGGAAATCTCCGTAGGTGGAAATTTCCATTTACTTCAATGTAGTGCGATCTCGGAGTTGGTATATTTAAGTAGCAGGAGGTGTGGGGGGTGCAGGGGGGCTTTTTTTTCTGTGCATTTTTTTTCATTAACTTTTGAACGTTTAAGAGTTCAATGCATATGTGTTGAGCTTTATGCATTTGAACTTTTGAACATTTGAGTTAATAAAGTAGACCCGTCACTCCAGATAGCCTTCTGAGGGTCAACAAAGAAAGGTGGCCACACAGTTCACCACTGAATTGCGGAAGAAATGGATCAATAACAAAATAGGAAAGGAAAAAATATCAGGCAGAGGAAAACACACATGAGTAACCAGATGGCATGAGCGGTGGGGATATGGAAGGGAAATTATTAAACGCAGGTTATACAGTTCTGTTTTCAATACATAAGGAAGTGTTATTGGGGTGGACAGATGAAGAAAAAAGTAACGGGAAAATAAACATGAAATGCAGATACAGACAGACAGGCTGTGTACAAAAAAAGGAGCTTTCAACAGTGGATGGAACTGTCATAAGGGAGAGGGAAAATCTACATAAGGATAGAACAGGGGTCATGCGCAGACACTAAGCCAGCCAAGAGGACAACATGCAGCCATTAGGTCACCTTCCAGACTGATGTCGTGGGAAGGCTGTACACATCACAATACATACTTCATGCCTTTTAGCAATGGGCACTGCTGGACCAATGTTCAGTGGTGCTGAGGTAAGCACCAAATTGTCAGCACACCTCAAATGGCACCAGCCTCTGCAACTGATGCTGGGAGATGATGGTAGACCCATCTGGGCTACTATAAAAAGAGGAGCCTAAGTTATCCTCCAAAGAAGTGGTCACTGAGACCAGTTACAATAATTCCAGGTCACCAACAGCAGGGTAACCTGCATTACCATGCTGAGAGGATGACCTAGTGATCGTTGATGAACCTGCAGCAGATGCACTGGCCATGATGCACTGATATGACCGTTGCTGCTTCAAAACCTCAACCACAACTAGAGCTCTAGAGGGATAACAAAATGTAACAATAACTTCAGGCAGACTGTGATACCCTGCCATGTTTACCTCTCACTCCTCAGGTGTTGTACAAGAAGGTATACACACCTTAATGCAGAAGTACACCAGGAAATATAATAACTGCAGCAGAAAAGAAACACTTAGAATGCATGTCCATCTCTCTCCCTCTCTCTCCTCCTATCCTTTGCTAACCTGTGCAAAATCAATTCAAGGCAGCACCATAGGAGTCCAGAAACATGAAGTTCATGCTAGGCACAAACTCGGCACCACACTGTACAGGAGTCACTCAGAGAAGTTAATGTGAAGGAAGAACAAGAACATCTTTCTGTCGCTACCCCAAAGCAAAGGGGTTCTGCAGCTCACAATGTCTGAGGAGCCTTAAACATTACATTAGTTCATTAGAGGAGCAAAATGGTAGCCTCTTGTGTACAGACAAACAGACCTTCCAACATCACAGAACCCACAACACAGCATGGCAATGGGTTCATAGGTTCATACTAGGCTATCTGCCCTAGGGCATTTATAAGCCTAGCCAGAATGTGTTTGGCTTTCGCCACCCATTTTAAATTTATTTTGCTATGCCCTTTTTCGAGGTTAGTATACTGTGCCTCTATCTAACAGCGACACAGAAGTGATACCCGGGGTAAACCTACGATCTCCCATCCACTCATCAAGATTCCTCTTGAAGAGAGTCAATGAGGGACTCTGCCTAACCTGGACTGGGATTTTATTCCAGAGTGAAGGGAGCCTCTGGGTTATGAATCTGTCCCTCCAGCATGTCCTATTTATTTCAGTGCTGAGGTTCAAGTCTCTCGAAGCGTAGCTCGATGTGATTTGGATTTTCTGAGGTGCAGCATGTCCATTAATTCCGGGTTGGACATGGCTTTTACGTCAGGCACAGATCGCCTCTGAACAGGCGGTATGCCACTGAGTAGAGCTGGAGTTTCTTTAACCGGGCAGCATATGGCATCTGTTTGAGCCCTTTGATCATCTTGGTGAGGTACTTTTGGGGTCTTTCCAGTTGCTGCAGGTGTCTGGTAAGGTACATCCCAAAAGGGGCATTGTACTCAATTATGGGCCTGATGAGGGATGAGTAAAGAAGCACGATGACCTCTCCTGATCTAGATGTGAATCCCTTCATGATTAGGTGGGCTATATAAAATGTTTTTCTAACCACTTTGGCCACGTGGTTGTCAAATGAGAGATTGTTATCAACTTGGGTCCCCAGGTCCCTAATTACTTCTTCTGTACTTAATGGATTTCCACCTATGTGGTAATTTGTGGGCACTTTGTTTTGCCAAAGGGGATGACTATACACTTTTGGCATTTAGCTTGAGGCCATGGCACTGGCACCAGTTGTCTGTTTCTATGAGGCCCTTTTGGAGGATGCTTGTGTCGGCTGGAGAGTCGATTATGGCACCCAGTTTGCAGTCATCTGCGAACTTGGTCAGCCACAGTCCTTCCGTGTTGGCCTGTACCTCCGAGAAATATATACCGAACAAGAGAGGTCCCAGGACTGAGCCTTGTGGGACACCACTTGTAACTGGTTTGGAGTCTGACATGGCTCCAGCAATTCTAACCATGTGGGTTCTGTCCTTGAGCCAGTTTGCAATCCATCTAGTGACATAGGGGTTTATATTTAAGCTGGTGAGCTTATCTATAATGCTCGAGTGGGGTATTGTATCGAAGGCTTTTGCGAGGTCCAGGTAGGCTGTGTGGACCATCTTCCCTCGTCAATGGCCTTGGTGACTGTTTCAAAGAAATCAACCAGGTTTAAGAGGCAGGATCTGCCCTTAACAAAGCCGAACTGGGTAGGATCCAGTGTTTGTAGGTCCTCAATATCTTTATTTATGAGGTCCATGATGATCCTTTCCATAGCTTTGCAGACCAAGCTAGTCAGGCTTATGGGGCGATAGTTTCCAGGATCCGTTGAGGCACCACCTTTATGGAGAGGGACCACTGTTGCTGTCGCCACTCTTTGGGCACATATCCTGTAGTAAGGCTGAGATTGAACAGTAGTTTTATGTTTGGGTTTAGCTCTTCTTTGAGTTCATGTAGGACACAGCCGGGACACCATCTGGTCCCATTGATGCTGTGTTTTTGCTTTGGAGAGGCGGCTCTTACCTGAGCATCTGAGATGTCAGGGGGGGCAGCACTCTGCTGGGATAGATATTTGTCCTTTTGGTGGGGGGGGATAAGTTTGCGCTGAACCTGTCAGCTAGGATGTTGGCAATGTCTGTGGGTTCGGTGTATTTCTTGTCATTTTGGACTAATACTGAGCATATCTGGGAATTACCACCCAGGTTCCTAACATAACTAAAGAAAGCCTTGTGATTATCCTTAGTGTCCTGTGCAATTTTTCTCTCGAAGCTGGCCTTAGACAATTTTATGTGTGCCCGTAGTTTTTGCTAATACTGATCAGTGATGCCTTCCCTTTTTGGGATTTTGCTTTATCATTTAGTAGCTTCCTCCTTCTATTGTATAGTTTGTTTATGGCTGGGGTCCACCAGACAGGACGTCTGCCTTTGGAGGATTGGGTCTTGGTTTTATTTGGGATCGCATGATCCATGCATTCCTGAAGGTGTTCATAGAATGCGTTTATAAAGGATTCTGCGGTCTGGGCCATATTTTCCACAGGCCCGAGGGCTTTGAAGGATTCCACCTCAGTTTTGAGGAGTGTAAAATTTGCTTTAGAGAAGTTTTTCACTGTGGTTTTCTGGGCAGGGGGTGGGGTCGGGATGTGAATATCCAGTGAGATTAGTTTATGGTCTGATCTTACCAGTGAGGGATACACTTCTGGTCTGGAGCATAGAGTCCCCATGTTGGTGATGATCAGGTCCAGTATGTTTTCCCCTCTTGTGGGAGTGGTAACAAGTTGTTCCATAGCATCTGAATTTATAAATTCTAGGAACCTTTGGGCCAGGGTGTTGGAGCTAGAGTAATGCTCCCAGTCTATGTTTGGGTAGTTGAAGTCGCCCAATATAATGGTGTTTGGAGAGACCTTCATATTTTCCAGTGTTCTCAGGAAGGCCGAGTGGGGTTCCTGGGTTTGGGAGGGTGGTCTGTAGCAGGCTATAAACTGGAAGGCAGTTTTACCCACTGTTAGTTGCACATGGATAGTCTCTGATGCTTCGTGCTTTGCCACCAACCTGGAGGTGTGGGTATCTTTGATGAATATCGATACTCCCCCTCGTTTTGTGGTTCGGTCCAAGTTTTGGGGCCGAAAAGCATGGTATGAGGTATAACCTGGTAGTGCTGGGGTGCTCTCGGAGCCCTGAACCAGGTTTCTGTTACTGCACAGATATCGATGTTCTCCATGCTAAGGAGAGTTTCGAGTGCGTGCATCTTGAGGTTTAGACTTCTGGCGTTGAGCAGCATTACTCTTAGTTTCTTATCCCTTGTGATACCTATGGAGGTGGGTTTGTCTTTTGAGCCTTGCCTAAAAAGGCACTATGGGGGTAGCAAGAGCCTTTGCCAATATCCGAAAGCCCAGGGTGACAGGTGCAAGCCGTCCCTAGCGAAGCATCGTGGCTTGTCGAGCATATCATCCCAAGCTGACAGGCATTGGATCCCCTTTGAATGACACCAGTACTTAAGCCAATTGTTGAAATTGATCATCTTGTCTTCATATTGTGGCATCATTCTTGGTGAGGGTAAGATGCTACTCAAGGTCAGGGTCATACCGGCCTGGGCTACATGCTCAGAGAGCTCCTTTATGTCTCTTTTCATGTAGTCCAGGAGGTACGTCTCAGGTCATTCACACCAGCATGGACAATGACTGAGTCATATTTGTACTTGCCTTGGAGTGACCTGAGTGCTTGTGTTATGTGGCGGATCCTAGCACCCGACAGGCTGCTCACCGTGACCCTCTCCTTGTTCAGCCTGGTCAGCGGGACGTCAGTGTGCCTGACGATAGAGTCACCTATTACAAGTGTATCAGGTGTGTTGTTTAGTCTTAAGGGCTGTGACTGTTTGGCACACTGGCTTTGTGAGATATGTGTTGCACGTGTTTTGTTTTGGGGTAGCGGCTGCTTGGGTGTCTGCTTTGGAGGTCTCTGCTGCTTCGGCAGATCTTTATTTAGAGCCTCAGAGTATGTTTTTGTGTGATTATGTGTTTGGTTTGCTGTCGTGGTAGGTCTATGTGAGACTGGAATTGTAGTGAGTATGGTTTCCTTCTCCTCCTGACTGGTTATGCCAGTACTGAGTTGAGAGAGCTTAGCCTCCAGTTTGGCTATATGGTTGCATCTCTCACATGTGTTGGAATTTGTTGGGAGGAGGAGAGGGTTGTCTGTGTACATGAGGCAGTTGTAACATTGCCTCAAGATTCCCAGATTCACCAGCTGGACCGGAGAGGAGATTGACAACTGACCTTTGGACATGCTAGAATAATATTGGGAATTCCTTAATAATTGAAAACCAGGGCCAGTGGGGAGTGAGGGTGTAGTGATTTTAATTTTTAGTGCTGACTTATATAATTGCTTTAGTGAGCAAGTGCCAGGTAACTTAAGTGCAATGTGTTACAGGTAACTTAAATGCAAAACGACAAACAGTAACTTTCTTTCAAGTGAAACAAGGAAATAAGTACAGTAAGCAATGCAGATATCACTAGTGAGCCACAGAAGCTGAGAAGCCGCGTATTAGGTGGAATTAGCGTTCCAGGAAATAACAAGCAAACAAACAACAAGCATATAAACAAAGCTATATTCAGCAGGCCTGGATCTAGTCTATGCTACAGCAAACAAGGTGTACCAATTTCCGTAAGATACAGTTCAAATATTCAGGCACTATAAACCTTTAACCAGAAATTCCCAGCTCAGAAGGGCAGAGTCCAGCCTCTTCTCCCACAAGAGTGCAGACCACAAACCTTCTTAATGTAAAATAACTGGCCTGAAGCCCAAGTGCCTAAACCAGAACTAATACACTTTAAGAATAACAGACACTGGGCTCTCAATCAGCAGTTCCCAACTTAGAAGGATGAAAGCTACCTGTCCTGCCACCACAGTGCATGCCACAAACCTTCCTAATGTAAAACAACTGGTCTGAAGCCCAAGTGCTTAATCCAAAAGACTTAGAATGACAGTTAAACTTTAATCAAGTTACTACCAAGCAGTAATAAATACAATTGAATACTTTAGAGAATGCCTGGATTAGTGCTCAAGTTACACAAACAAAGCTAGATCCAGCAGGCCCGAATCCAGTCTATGCCACAGCAAACAAGGCGCACCAACTTCAGTAAGAAGCAGTTCAGATATGCATGCACTATAAGCCTTCAATCAGAAATTCCCAGCTCAGAAGGGCAGAGTCCAGCCTCTCCTCCCACAAGAGTGCAGACCACAAACCCTCTTAATGTAAAATAACTGGCCTGAAAGCCTAAGTGCTTAAACCAGAATTAATACACTTTTAGAATAACAGACACTGAGCCCTCAATCAGCAGTTCCCAACCTAGAAGGATGTAAGCTACCTGTTCTGCCACTACAGTGCAGACCACAAACCCTCTCAGTGCAAAACAACTGGTCCGAAGCCCAAGTGTTTAAACCAGAAGGCTTAGAATGAGTTACACCAAGCAGTAATAAATACAATTGAGTACTTTTAAGATGATGCAAAAGTAAAAAAAGTAGGTAGAAACACAAGTACAGTAAAAGCAGATGAAAATTATTATTATTTTTTTTTTTCTGAACAAGTGCTGAGATCAAAGAAACAGATTTGAGTGCTGAAACTAGAAAACTGACTAGTTATAGGGAAAAAGCTAAGCTAGAAGGCTTCCCTCCAACACAGAAGGGCTTGGGGGCTCAAAAGCCTACAAATAGTCTATACCACTTAACAGGAAAGGCAGGAAACAAGCTTAAATTGTTTTTTTTTTTTTTTTTTTTTTCTGTTTCCCAGATGCTCTCTTTGTACACAGTAGGAGTGCCTGAAATCAGAATATGATCTCACTGCACTCAGTTGAGTGAGCAAATGAGATGGGCCCAGAAGGAGTATCCAAACACAAATTTACAAGAGGGGCGGGCAGCTGCAAGGCCACTAAGATTAACACCAAAACAAAAACAGAGAGGGTGGGTGGGACAAACTGAAGAGCAGAGTGAAAACTTCCAGTTCAGCTAAATATTCCTTCCACACAGTTAAAATCAATTTAAATACTGTATTTTTTGAAAAAAAAAGCAGATAAAGGTACTTAAATTCTCTTATCGTCCAGTTGAATATAGCAAGTTCTTAGCCGGCCAAAGCTGAGGTTTTAAGCAGAAAATATTTCACACTGTACCACTTAAATAGGCAAGGACAGGAAATCAAAGAATGTGGCTACCCCACACCTGCAATTACTAACAAATAATAAAATTCAAGCAGCACTAACTGAAGAGCAGAGTGAAAACTTCCAGTTCAGCTAAATATTCCTTCCACACAGTTAAAATCAATTTAAATACTGTATTTTTTGAAAAAAAAGCAGATAAAGGTATAAATTCTCTTATCGTCCAGTTGAATATAGCAAGTTCTTAGCTGCCAAAGCTGAGGTTTTAAGCAGAAAATATTTCACACTGTACTACTTAAATAGGCAAGGACAGGAAATCAAAGAATGTGGCTACCCCACACCTGCAATTACTAACAAATAATAAAATTCAAGCAGCACTAACTGAAGAGCAGAGTGAAAACTTCCAGTTCAGCTAAATATTCCTTCCTCACAGTTAAAATCAATTTAAATACTGTATTTTTTGAAAAAAAAGCAGATAAAGGTACTTAAATTCTCTTATACGTCCAGTTGAATATAGCAAGTTCTTAGCCGGCCAAAGCTGAGGTTTTTAAGCAGAAAATATTTCACACTGTACCACTTAAATAGGCAAGGACAGGAAATCAAAGAATGTGGCTACCCCCACACCTGCAATTATTAACAAATAATAAAATTCAAGCAGCACTAACTGAAGAGCAGAGTGAAAACTTCCAGTTCAGCTAAATATTCCTTCCACACAGTTAAAATCAATTTAAATACTGTATTTTTTGAAAAAAAAGCAGATAAAGGTACTTAAATTCTCTTATACGTCCAGTTGAATATAGCAAGTTCTTAGCCGGCCAAAGCTGAGGTTTTTAAGCAGAAAATATTTCACACTGTACCACTTAAATAGGCAAGGACAGGAAATCAAAGAATGTGGCTACCCCACACCTGCAATTACTAACAAATAATAAAATTCAAGCAGCACTAACTGAAGAGCAGAGTGAAAACTTCCAGTTCAGCTAAATATTCCTTCCACACAGTTAAAATCAATTTAAATACTGTATTTTTTTGAAAAAAAGCAGATAAAGGTACTTAAATTCTCTTATACGTCCAGTTGAATATAGCAAGTTCTTAGCCGGCCAAAGCTGAGATTTTTAAGCAGAAAATATTTCACACTGTACCACTTAAATAGGCAAGGACAGGAAATCAAAGAATGTGGCTACCCCCACACCTGCAATTACTAACAAATAATAAAATTCAAGCAGCACTAACTGAAGAGCAGAGTGAAAACTTCCAGTTCAGCTAAATATTCCTTCCACACAGTTAAAATCAATTTAAATACTGTATTTTTTTGAAAAAAAGCAGATAAAGGTACTTAAATTCTCTTGTACGTCCAGTTGAATATAGCAAGTTCTTAGCCGGCCAAAGCTGAGGTTTTAAGCAGAAAATATTTCACACTGTACCACTTAAATAGGCAAGGACAGGAAATCAAAGAATGTGGCTACCCCCACACCTGCAATTACTAACAAATAATAAAATTCAAGCAGCACTAACTGAAGAGCAGAGTGAAAACTTCCAGTTCAGCTAAATATTCCTTCCACACAGTTAAAATCAATTTAAATACTGTATTTTTTTTAAAAAAAAAGCAGATAAAGGTACTTAAATTCTCTTATACGTCCAGTTGAATATAGCAAGTTCTTAGCCGGCCAAAGCTGAGGTGTGACAAATCTTTGGAGCACAGTGCTGCAACTTTATAATTACACATAGGCAGAGTACATAGAATATTGGTGGTGTTTCCCTTCAGCCATGTCAACAATGGCTTACAAGCTAGGTTGGGTAGTGTACTGTATTCTAGATGTGACACAGAGACTGGCGGTAAACCAACTCAGCATAAGCGGAATGCAATGAAGCCCTTACTAGCATGGTTTAAATTATTTGGACTAGCTTGCATGAAAAGGCTTACAGGTACAAATTTGTAGAATTATTTTACATAGTAACTGTCTGGAAGTAGATATGAAAATAATGAATGAAGAAAAGGCAGTTATGTTGCCTAGGAGTGTAGTCAAAACCTCTGATAGCAACAGCAGTGAGATGGGCACCATGGCACATGTGTGAGGGGGAAGCATCGCAATGGCATGTCTGTGGGCAGTGGCTTTCTAGGAATAGTCAGGACATAATGAAGACCTATGTACATAGGATCAGGCATCATAGCACACTAAGTGGTAGATGTGTAACGGGATGTGCATGACACTATGTGTTACCAATAAGCTGATGTAGGAAAGGGTGCAGGGAGCAAATGCATATTGTAGGGGAGTACATTGGGGGTTTGTGCACAGCAGTGCATTGGGCTACTTGCCTGCTGCATAGCTGAAGAATGGAACCAGTGGCCAATGGTGGATGACCATTCACTGATATGTGCAGCTCACTCATGGACAGGTCTTCCCATGGGTGCATGTGAGAGGCAGTACATACCAATATCTATATTTCTTTGTAGAAACCCTATACAGACATGTGTGACATCTGCCTGTTTATTGTGGCAATGAATCTGTGGTATACATTCATTTGGCTGAAACACATTTCGGCAGTTGTACGGTTGTCCAACTTTAAATGTCAAATCACAACACTCTGAACATACCAAGATTTCGAAAATGGTAATCTCGAAAATGAGATTCAACCATTTTTGAAATAAAAAAATTTACATACAGTGTTATGCAGGGGGGCAAGTACCCCCCCCATATGGGGGGCTGCACCCCCCTACTTTAATATACAAACTCCGAGATCACACTACAGTGAGGAAAAGGATTAGTTTCCCAATCCCTGCTATAGTGCGATCTGCACCCAAAATGCCAACTTCAAATGAGCAAATGCCAATGTGGATTCGCTCATTTGAAAGTCGCACCTTTTTTTTTTCGTAATTTCAGAGATCTGGAGGTTGTACTCTCACACTTTAGCGAATCGTACAGCCTCCGTGTGAACAAATGAATGTATACCTGTCTCTGCTGTTGATATAAGGTTAAAATTGCCTAGACAGAGAAAGGGCAAGACTGTTGAAATTTAAGTCTTAAGCATGCAGACAAACCAGAGAGAACCAATTCTGCATAAAAAATAATAGGGAATAGTTGGCTCTAGGTGTATATCATTGGCCATGACCTTTTGAGTGAATTAGATTTTATTTTATTTTATTTTACATTTGTTGACCGGGCTAGTCTAACTGGATATATGTCCATTTTCAGTAGGGGCCCGGGGAGATAAGCTCCAAACAGTTAAAATAAATTCACATCAAAGTAATACATGCTTAAAAAGCAGATAAAATAAATTCACATCAAAGTAATACATGCTTAAAAAGCAGATACATGTATAGTAAAAGAGAAAAAGAGATAAAGATAATATCTGTTTACATATTATTAAAGTATATAATTGCAGTACATTTGACATTGATTAGTACAAGTACAGTTACAAGTTGACATTCAAATAGAATAAAAGCAAAATGTACATGTAATACATCTAGTAGTAAAGTGATTTTTTTTTTTTTTTTTTTTTTTTTTACAAAGTAATTAATACTATGATGGAGAAATAGATTGTTAGATGTTAGGATGAAGTATATGCAGGGTTCTAAAGGTAAAGTTTGAGTCATATATCAGGAGCTAGATAGTCAGTCAGGATTAGTACAGGGGCACAACCACTGTGTTTTGAGGAAGAGCTTAAGTTTCTTTTTAAATAGAGTTGTGGAGGGAATTGTAGATAGTTCAGAGGGAAGTAGGTTCCAGTGTTTTCCAGCAGTATTGGAGAAGAGGGAATCTCCAGCCTTGTTATTTGCTTTGTCAATGTTTACAAGAGGTTTGTGTGCAGATCTTAGAGACTTTAGGTTTTGGTAAGGGTAAATTAGAGTAGATAGAATAGGTGTTTTGGTAGGTTGATACAGTATTTTATGGGTGATGGCTAGTTGATTAATTTTCAGTTGCTGCTGAAGTTCAAACCAGCCTAGTTGCTTTAAATTAATACAGTGGTGGGTTCTGAAAGGGTTACCTGTAGCAAACCTGGCTATGCTATTGTAGGTGTTTTCTAATTTCATAAGATTATGTTTTGACAGGTTAGTAAAAATGGGTGAGGCATAGAGAAGGGAAGAGATTAGATGGGAGTGGGCAATGGTTATTCTAGTTGCTGGAGTGAGGTAGGGTTTAATTCTGAAAAGAGAGCCTATTCTTTTATTAATAGTTTTCACGGTGTTGCTGATATGGGTGTCGAAGCTAAGGTTGTTGTCGATGGTGATGCCTAGCAGTTTGGTAGTAAGATCTTGGGATATAGGTGTGCCATTTTTAGATAAAATTGTAAAGTCTATTTGGGGGGATTTATTAGTAGGTGTGAATAGGAGGAGTTTAGTTTTTTTTGGGTTAAGTAGGAGACAACGTTGTGTAAACCACTGTTCAACAGAGTTAAATATGTGTTGTGTCAGAGAGTGAAGTTCTGATACAGTTGTGGCTGAGCAAATAAGTGTGGAATCGTCTGCGTATTGTTTGCATGTGGCTAGGGGAACTGCTTGGTGGAGGTCATTTATGAATAAAGAAAACAGGAGTGGACCCAGTATGGACCCTTGAGGGACACCGATGTTAACTGGTAGATAGGTAGATAGAGTGGAGTTCCAGAGTACAGCTTGATGTCTGTAAGTTAAGTAGGACTTGAACCATTTAATAGGTAGAATGTCAAATGAGAGAGATTGAAGAATTTGTATGAGTATTTGGTGGTTGACCATGTCAAAAGCCTTGGACAGGTCTAAGAAAAGTGCAGAGGAAAGGGTGTTAAGGTTACGTTTGTTGTTGATGGTGTTTGTAAAGGAAAGGAGGGCAGTGGTGGTACTGTGGCAAGGTCTGAAACCATGTTGGGTATTTGAAAGCAAGTTATTTTGGAGAAGGTGGTCAAGCAGTTGCTTGTGGATACATCTTTCCATGATCTTAGATAAGGGGGAGAGTACGGCAATGGGGCAATAGTTGGAGAGTTCAGTAGAATTTCCTCCCTTATGAAGGGGAATAATATGAGAGACTTTCCAAAGTTTAGGGACGTATCCTTCAGTGATGGTTCTATTGATTAGTATGGAGATAGGGTAGGCAATGGATTTGGCTGCTAGTTGTAAGTATTCTGCAGGTAGCAAGTCAGCAGAGGGAGTACATGGTTTGAGTTTTTTGATGAGGGAGAGAATATAAGCTGTTGGGACAGGTTGGAAAAGAAATGGGGGTGGTGGGTTTGAGTTAGAATTAGATATAGTTGCATTTTGACTAGAGAGGTGACTGGCAAGAGTTTGAATTGTTTCGGTGAAAAAGGTATTAAAGTCATTAGCAATTTGCTTGGGGTTCTCTTTGTCTGTACCTTGTGGGTTGGGTGTGATAGATTGACCGGGCTGAAGTAACTGTTTAATGTTTGCCCAGAACTTTTGTGGGTTTTTCTGGTGAGTTTTCTGAGAATGTAGGTAATAGTTTTTTTTGTCGGTCAATATTGCTTTTTTAGTCTCATTTCTCAATTGTTTGAAGTGCTGGTGATCAGCAGGGTTTTTAGTTAAGCGAGATTTGTTCCAGATTTTATTTCTGAGATGGATTTTTTGCTTAGTTTCTTTAGAGAGCCAAGGAGCAGATTTAGTTCTTATTCTAATAGACCGAGTGGGGGCATGGTGGTTGAGTATGTCTAGAAACTTAGTATTAAAGTAATCTACAGCTTCATCAAGAGAAAGGTGTTTTAAGGGTGACCAATTGCATGCTTTCAGTTCATTTTGAAATAGATCCAAGTTGAAGTTTTTCTTGGTTCTAATTGTTCTAGTAATGGTATGACTGGGTGGATTTGCTTTGAGCCTGATAATATAGGTTAGTAAGTGATCACTTACATCGTCAGGGAGGGTTCCTGTTTCATAAGTGTGGGGTTGATTATTGACGAGTATCCAATCTAAGGTGCTTTCTTTTTTATTAGATTTGTTAATTCTAGTGGGGGAGGAAATAGTTTGTGAAAACCCATAGAGATTAATATGGGTAGTAGGGTGTATGCTGCTGCAGGATTGCCAATCAATGTTAAAATCACCCAGGATAATGGTTTCTTGGGGTAAGTTTAGAGATAGCCAACAGAGGATATTTTCAATGGTAGAGATGTTATTTCCTGGAGGGACATAGATGCAGATAATATAGATAGATTTGACTGAGTTTAGCTGAAGTTTGGTAATCAGAATCTCAGCATTAGAGTCCTGAGGTGGTTTCTGGTGGAAAGTGGTTATTTGAAATACAGATTTGAATAAGACAGCTACTCCACCGCCTTTTTTAGATATCCGGTCAAAACGTAAGATATTGTAGCCAGGCAGGATGACTTTGTTGTCTTTGGTTGAAGGTTTTAGCCAGGTTTCTGTTAGACAGATAATATCGAAGGAATAGAGTTCCAAGAGAGCATGACGTTGGGTTATTTTGTTGTTAATGCTGTTAATGTTGTTAAAGGAAGAGAAGTTAGAGAGAAAACTATCAGTAATGCAGGTAGCTACAAATTAGAAGGTAGAACATGAGTGGTAAGGCTGAGATAGTGGAGGAGTCAGAGGAAAAGGAGAGCCAGAGGGTAAATGCTGGAGAAGACACAAGGTGAGTATGAAGAGGATTAGGCCAAGAGCCTAATAAGTTAGTGGGTTTAAGAAGGTAGAACAGGGAGATATGGAGTGATAGTTGGATGGGAGAAAGGGTGCCACCTAGTAGGCAGTTCTGGTGTTGTAGTTAAGTATGTAAGGGAGCTAAGTAGTGTAGAACAGTGGAAGAAGAGATCTATATCGAGAGAAGGTTAGGGTTTGTCATTTGGGTGCCATTTGAGTGTAGAAAGAGTTTTGAAGAGGGATCTCTAGAAATTTCCATGTGAAGGATGAAAGCAGTATGCGAGGCAGTCCTGAAACCTGGAAAAGGGACTGTTACTGTCCGGCAATGGAAAATCTAATGGAAATACCTTTGCCTGCAAGACCAAGTGTGTTCAACTGAAAAGACTGGTATCTGTCAGTATTATTTACTCTACCGGCCATCTTTAGAAAAGTGCTGCATAATCACCATGAAGAAATTAAGCTGCGTTAGCTGAAAGGAGGTCTTGGTGAACTGAACTTTGAAAAGAAGCTTTTTGTACTGTTGTACAGAAACTGAATTTTGTGGGCTTACATTTATACCATCATCTGCTAGAAAATTATTTCAAGAAACAGACTGGCAGTGAGTAAGTGACTAGGTTTTCATTTCTGTTACTCCCAATAATTTGTTTATCTTTGTAAATAAACCTCTGCAGAATAGTGAAAAAGCTGTTTGTAGAGACTGTGAAAACCATAAGGTACAGTTTATTTGAATACTGTTAATAATATGGTAGGTGTTTTTCTACGGTAAGGTGTTATATTAGGGTTAGGGTTAGCATGCATTATTAAAGTAGGCAGGGGAGCTTTGCTAACCTTAATCCTAACCTTACATTAGAAAAAACAATTCTGTAACCCTACCACTACTCAAGACAGGCTCACACACAACATTAAAGCTAACCCCTCACCTAACTCATGAACACTTGCACAAACACACTCCCACCCAAGACCATTTCACTTATATGTGTGTCAAAATTCAGAAATTTAGATTCTGATAGTGCCCTTTCTAGACCTGGGATAAAATGGAAATGACTGCTGAGCAAATAGTTAACAGATCTTTAAATCAATATCACTTGTCTCAAAACCAATCCATGAATCATAGTTTGGTCAGTGAATCCAAACAGTATGAGAAATGCAGTTGTTTTTCTATAGATCATACTACTCACAAATGTACAAGTGGGAAAATTTCAGCTTCCCTTAATAAGGTATGAAAAACACTGATATTTCTTGGACTGTTCCAGTAGCTGATTGAATGTCAGTTGAACGAAAGTACAGTTTCAAAGATGCACAATGCCAAACTGGAATACTATGAACCCATAATAACGAAAGTAGAGAGTGATTTGTTATTATTGGTTCGGCATTGTGAATGGAGAGTGCGATACAGTGATGATCAGGGAATTTACCCTTTTCCTCACTGTAGTGTGATCTTGGAGTTCATATATATAATTTGCAGGGGGGCACAGCCCCCCCCCCTTGAAAATAGTAAAACCTTGTGCTGTAGAAGTAAAATTCTCATAGCACGTTAAACTGAATAGCCTGGGTGTCTGACATCACCTTCTGCTATGTCAAATAACATTGAATGTGGACATCAGAAAAAGGAAATTCAACATGTGGATATGAAAACGTTTGTTTTCAATATTTTATTTTGTTGTATTAAACAAAAGAAGAAGGGTCATTCTTGGTTTTGATAGTAAACTTTTAAGTACCATACACTATCTTCCAAACATTTTGTCATCACCAATGCCTAAATGTCAAAAATTCCTGATCTTTTAGCAAGTGCTTTTGCATGAGCAAGCCCCCCTGCACAATTCACTTGGGGTTATGTATCCTACAGATCCTTGCTAATATAATATCACAGCAGTGGAGAAAATGATACACTTCCTAATCCCCACTACCATGCAATCAACCTACATTTCAACCCTCCTGAGATACTTGCCTTTTGAATAACTGATATAAGTTGTTGCACTGCTTATAAAAGCACCTTTAAACAAATTATATATATCATATATGTATAGATACACACACATTTTATATATACATATATATATATATATATATATATATATATATATATATATATATATATATAAGTTAGAAGTATTAGTCCCATAAATAGTCACAAAATCCAAAGATCTTCCTACCTGGAACTCGTTTTTAGTGGACTGGTATGCTAAGGCTACAGAAGATTGGGTTTCAATTGCTCTAGTCCACGTTTGTTCAACAGGTGATGCATTAATGCTTGCTAATTCATTCTGTTACATGTCTCATCTGACTCCTTGAGTTATTCTGCAGACAGCCACCACAATCCACAGAGTTTTCAAGGCAAAGGGGGAAACAGAATATTATCAGATCTTTCTTCAGTAGCACACAATTAATACACTCACACATACTGGCAATGAAGTCCCCAATACACCTACTGCATGTCTTTAGTAAGGAAACCATAGCACCCAAAGAAAAACCCCATGAATGCAAGTAGGGCATGCAGACTCTGGACAGAAGGCATGTCAGCTGAGAGCTGAACCAGGGAACCTCTTGCAGAAACACTATCCATTGCACCACTGACAACCCTCACATAAAAATCTATGTTTCACTTAGGTTATTTCTAAATCTAAAACAGAATCATGGCTACGTATAAATCTGAGTTGCAAAAAAACTACACACTTAGGATAGTCCTTTTAGAGTGAACTGGATGACAACTATTTTCCAAAGCATAATTTTTGTGGAAGGGTTTTTGACAGTTATACACACTGATCCATCCAACAATTTGGTAATTGTAACATCTAGATAATGACTCATAAACAGGTCATAGGTGTAAGTAAATGAAATACCTCAAGGGTTGGAATTCTGATAGCATAAACACCCTAGGTTCTTTCAAACTGCCCTTCCAAAGTAGCTAGCAGTTATTATATTTTCTCCAGAGCTCCACAAACTCTAAATATTTACTGAATCACAAATAAATGATTTCTCAAAATAACCCATAAAACGGTTTGCATAGATGGGTGCAAAATTTGCACCCATAGCTGTCCCATTTTTCTAGATGTAGAAATCACCCTGGATGTGAAAAACATCATGTGTCAATACAAGTTCCACTGAATTCAGTAGGATATCTGAACAATCACAAGAACACATCCCAGAATGGTCTAAAAAAACAGCTTCGAGGCCATGAACATTACGGATAGAAGTGTGTAAGGCCTGGCTGTCTAAGGAACAAATATAAATGGTCTGCTGGGTTAGCTGCCCTTGTAGGCCATTTTAAGCCTAGACAATTTTCCATTTGTGCTTCAACTAACCTATCCCATTTGGTGTTAAAATGGCCTTACCCACCCCATGGTCAATAATTACATATTACTCCCTGTGAATATAACTGAGATCACACCACAAATAATTTGAGGAGACCCATGCATGGGATAAAGCATGAATGTGCTGCCCATTAGTAGTACATGGGGAAATCTTGGCTATTCAGTATTTTCTGTTTCTCATCCACAGAGCCATGTTGCGCTTGAATATAGACAAGGATAAACTTTGTTTTACTTGGATAGGGAGTCTGTTCCAAAGCAGTGGTATCCTCTGAGCGACAAATCTGTCCCTTCAAATCATTCTGTTGATGTTGCAGCAGAGGTTTAGTTCTCCAGACAGAGAATTTCTGATACATTTTGATTTGCTGGTGTACAGTAAATCCATTAGTACTGGGTTAGAGGATCCCTTTTATGACAGATATAGATTATCTCTTAGTAGTCTGTAAGTTACAGAGTACAGCGACAGGGCTTTGCGTCTGTCCATGAAGGACATATTGTTTAGACCTTGTACTCTTTTAGTAAGGTATCTCTGTGAGCATTCCAGTTGTTGGATGTTTTTGGACAGATAATGCTCCCTTTGGCATGTATCTGTCCAAACACCTGCAACAGCTGGAAACATACATGCTCTATTTGGCACGTATCTGTCCAGTTATTGCATGTGTTTGTAAGATACCCACCAAAGGGAGCATTATATTCAATGACTGGCCTAATGAGGCCTTTTTCCTTATTTGTAAATACTGACTAGCATCTTTAACATGGGCCGGCACAAGGCTGAGCAGTGGCTTTAGATATTTTTCAAAAGTACTGACAGGGCTTCCTTTGACAAGGTCTTTCTGTGTATGTATCTTGGGCACCATGTAAAATATTGTTGCATTAGAACACTCGCTACCAGCTCTATCCTATAAGAAATAACTCCCCTTTTGACATGCAAATGTATATATGTATCTACAACTGACTTAAAATATTTACTAGGGTCAAGGGATAACTTATAATAATGTATAATGTTGCTTAACTGATTGCAAGCCTCCATTTCATACTGTTTCTCGTCCCAAATAACACAGCCTTTGTCTGCTGTAGTAATAATTGTCTTGTTATTCCTTTCAAATTATCCAAAACCCGAGTCAAATTACATGCAAAATTTATGTCCATTTGATTGAAAGAGCTTTTCGTGCTTTACAAGCACATCAGTAATTACTTGTTATTCAAATAATTTTACTACCAGGTGGTTGAGAAGGCAGAAATGAAATCTGAATTTTTAAACCTATATACTTCATCAGCCATAGCATTGCCTTTTCCTTTTTCAACATTTCCCACTTTTAAGTTTATCAAACAACAAAAAGCTCGAAAATCAGTAATAAATTGGTTTTGTGGTACAAAGGAAGGATTATTAAACAGACAAATGTCATCATCATCTAATGCATGTAGACACATTTACAATCAAACAATCTGGTACATCTATTTCTACAAGGCATTCATCAGCTGTTGAAATCCCCCTTTCACTGAATTGACCTGTCCAATGTTTTCAGCACCTCTTCTTTTATATAAAGGAGGTTTGCCTGTACTGACCAGATTATTAAGTTTTCATCATCATGTAATGTGCATATATTCACATTTACAATCAAACAATCTGGTACATCTATTTCTACAAGGCATTCATCAGCTGTTGATCCCCCTTTCACTGAATTGACCTGTCCAATGTTTTCAGCATCTCTTCTTTTATATAAAGGAGGTTTGCCTGTACTGACCAGATTATTAAGTCTATTAGACTGCTCTGCATTATTATCTATGTCTGTATTAGTATTTGATGACATATCCTTAGGAGAATCATTAAAGGATAAGTAATATTTCATGTCAGAAAAAAAACTTTCCATTCTCCTTATTGTATGAAATGACAGTTTTTCTATTACTTTGGGCACCCTTAAAATGGACATTCTGTATGAATCTTCTGTAAAAGAAAAAAAATTTATTTGTACAGCTGTGGATATCCTGCTAGTATATAATCTTTCAGGCCTCTAATTCTTAAACTTTTCAACAGATAGTGAACAATCACTATTAAGCTGAGCAAAAGCTTCACTAGTAGAAAAAAAACATTGAATTGCTTATGCTATCATTATTATTATTAATAAGTGAAGGTAGATCTTTTATAGTAACTCACCAAATACTGAGTAAACATCAAGGATGCAACCAATTGTATTGCTCACGTCTGTATAAATTTAGTATCATCCTTTGGTCTTAACATATCGGTCCAATAAAGGGCACCAGAACCACAGGGTGAGGGGAAAGGGACGAGCACCCTGCCACTTTTACAGCTGCAAGCTGAGAGGCTTCAACAATTTATTAAAAATATAACAACAACCTTTTCACTCTGCTGTGGTGGCATCTTCTCCTTTAAGGAGGACCTTGCATGCGTTGCATGCACACCTGGCAAAACTGATATAAACAAAAGTCCACAAGCACAGACATTTAACTAGCCATTTTGTTGAAAGAGATGTTACAAGTGTGTGTGTGTGTGTGTGTTTTAAACTAGCAGTTCTGTTACTGCATCCCTCTCAACTGTCCAGATTTTTGCAGAATGTCCTGATTTTTGCCTCATATTTTTGGCCTATTCCTCAATGTTTATAGTTTTCTGATAAATCACGAAGGATTGAAAAAGCTAAACAATGTCATACATTTCAGTTTTAGACTTCATTTCCTTAACAAAAGGTATGCCAAGACAAATGCTATTTTTCTAGCAACTTTCTAAATCTATATAAGAGCAATATTTAAAATATGTCCCTATTTTTGGGCATTTGTCCTCCCATTATTTTTTGCATTGTCCAGATTTCTTATGTTAAGAGGTTGAGAGGTATGGTATTTAATGCCCTAGTTAGACAACAGGGCGGGTTAGTCAATTAACTTGATCACGAGACAAGAGCCTGAATCCTCTACACCAACTACCAGACTGTTGAAGAAATTGTGAGCTTCTGTGGAGATAAGAGCCTAAAATCCACTACACAGACTACCAGACTACTGACAAAATTGTGAGTTTGAGTTTCAGTACATTTTCAGGGAATTTTGAATTTCAGTGCATTTTCATGGGATTATGAGTTTTAGTTCATTTTCATGGAATTGTGAGTTTCAATGGAAGAAAATTTATTGTTGCTCTGATGCTAAGTCTGTTTTCAATGTACAACTGTTTCATTTATCAAATGGCAGTTACTGTGTTGAAGAATTTGAAAGTACTGTTAAGTAGCATAATTGCCTTTGGTGCAGAAAGCTGTTGATTCTACTCCCACATTTTTTAATTTCTCCAGGTCTTTTGGGTTTCTAATACCATGACGGGCATGAACTCCATTCTTTAGTAAATTATGATTAAAGTTCATGAAATTAGTACTGTTTCAATATTTGATGTTAAGTGCTCTTTGCAGCACCCGCAATGGGCCCAGTAATGATTCCTTCTGCAACTCGTATGGAGTTACATGTATTGGTAATATATCTACGTATAATTGTACAGTCTTTTTTTATAACACCCATTGCTCCTACTACTACTACTACGGGAACTGTCTCGCCATCTTTCCTCCACACTGCCCTCATTTATGCCTGCAAATCCTGGTATTTTATGTCTGTCTCTCTGTACATAAGACACTGTAGTCACTGGGTGTAGCGATTTCAATGATCAATACTACTTTTGTCTCCTTTTCATGGACCACTATATCTGGTTTTATCTCATCTGTTTTTTGAACTGTTGGTAATGGATGATCCCATGTGACAAACTTCATCATTTTCTATGATGCTTTGTGGCTCATGTTTCCTATGCTTTTCAGCTAATTCAGTATTATATTGTTTGCACAATCCCCAGTACAACAGTCCTGACACATTATTATGCCTTTAAGTTTACAGTCCTTCTGCCATTAATATGTCACAACCAGCACAAGGTGTGCAACTGTTTCCAATTCTGTTTTACAGTACCTACATTTGTCTGTTTCTCCCACATGTTCACTGGACTTTATAAACCAACGTGTATGTAGTCCACTATCTTGGGCAGTCAATATTAACCTTTTGTCTTTTGGTTTAAATTCACCTGTCCTTAACCATTCCTTCATTCAATCCTGATCAACATGAGGCTGTTCCAAGAGTTTTCTATACTTGAAACTATATTTATTTATTTTCCACATTTCTTGCCTTCTCATCTGATCCTTCACCTTATATACTTTCTTTTGTTTTTTGGCATATTCAGTCGCTGCCTGATTTTTATCTACTTCTGGTTTGATTTCCATTCCTGCTTGACACTGATATGCATCTGGTAAACTAAGCAAGGAAGTAATCTTAGACTTATTCTTGTCATATTTCAAAAATGTGACTACATTTGGGTCTTGTGAGGTTAGCAGATAGGTATACAGTCCCATGATTGTAGATCTATACATATAATCAATTTCAAGGAGGCCCATACCTCCTTCAGAACGGGGAATATAGAACATTGGTATGTACCAGTTTTTATAAATCACTTGATGAGCATGAAGCATCCTTCTTGTTTGACTGTCCAACCTATCCAACACCTTTTGGGGCCAATCACTCCAAAACTATAAGTTAGAACAAGAAGAGCAAATTGGTTTACAGCTTGGACTTTGTCCTAGATGTCAACACTGTTTTCAGTACTAATTTAAGTCTTCTAAAATATTTGTAAGTTTTATTCGCATTTGTTCATGTTTTATTATTGATCCAGTAGATGGGAGTGCTGATATTGCAGTGTCCTGATTGCCAATTATTTGGTGCATTTTCAGGGGGGTGATAGGAGTTCTACACTCCTGAGTGTGTCCTTTTATATGCGATACCTAGTAACTATGAACTTGTTGTTGGTTTGACAGTCATTCCCTATTGCAATATTACCAGCTTACCATTTTTTAATGTAACATTTAGGCAACTAATTCTTCAAGGGCAGCAGGCATTGAATTTGTAGATGAAACATTGAACTGTAAAGTTGTTTGCCAGGAGCAACTTCTTCATTGGTTACAGGATCTCTTTAATGTGGAATTATTTAGATGACTTTTACTTCTGTAGAGATTGTGCTTATTGAGTGATATTGGTGGATTGTAATGACAGACATTTAGGTGGCCTTTCAGGGTTGACATTTTATGAAATGGATAGTCTTTATTGGTTCATACATTTTGTTTCATTGCTTACTGGATGAGTGTTCAAAATTACAAATTTAAAGCACATTCTAACATATGCTGCTGTATTATACAAGAAATATAATTTTATACAGTAAAGTAAATCAAAGAACAAATACATGTATGCATGGCCCTAAAAATGTTTGCAAGGAGCCTATGGTTTAAAAACAGCCCAAAGGAAAACTTATTCCTCCAATGGTCAGATGCATTTTCTTTGAATGTGGGTTTTCATGCCATTTCAAAGAATGTGAGTTTCAAGGGCAGAGAATTTTACTGCTCATGCTAAGTGTGTTTTCATTGTGAGACTGTATTGTTTGTTTAGCAAATGGATATCAGTGTTTGTGCTATCTTATTTCAATATTTGTAATCATTAAATATGCGCACTGCCAGGTTTGAGCCGTATTTATGGACATAGCCAAGTAATGGAACACTGCAATGGCTAGAAAGGGGGTTGCTGCTGGGTGTGGGGGGGTAAGGGGTTGCTGCAGGAGGGTCTGCTCTGGGAGGGGGCCTGATCTGGTACCTGGCCTAGAGCCCCATTTGAACATGATCCAAGCTCTAGTATTTTTTACTATTTACTATAAACTATCGGAAGTTGGAATGAAACAATGAAGTGTCGGTTGTAAAAAATAATACGTGATTTTGTTCCTTTATTGCCAAACACAGAACAAAAGTGCTTACTATTTTTTTTTTACAACTGGCACTATTGCTGTTCCATTACGACTTCCGATAATTTATGTTTTTTCACTGTTATTTACTGTTACTTACTAATGGTCATATTGTTGAACACGCCAGTGCAGTTCTGTGGATTGTGGACCCCAACTGAAGTGGCAGCAGCCCACCTAGCTACATTCTGGGCAGTCAGTTATGATGTAATAACAGTCAAAATAATAATAACAATGGGGATGATGATGGTGATGATAAAATAAAACTTAATGCAGGCAAAAAACTGGAAAACGTTTACTCTGCTGTTACTGTGTTTTCAGAAGTATTAATACAGTTTCTTCCTTACCTTAAGTGCTTTTTTCTCTGCAAGTTGCAAGTTGGCCCCCATTTTGTTAGATTTTTAAAGTCATGGAAGAAACATTAATTTATTTAAAAGCACAATAAAAAATGCTGTGTGATTTTTATTCTGCTTATAAAAGTTATTAAAGCTTCTTGCCTGACTTTAAGCCTTCAATTAGGTTATTTATTATTGTTATTTTTCAAGTTGCCCAGTTTTTGTTGCACTTCTGTTTTACTTAACTGAACAGATGAAAAGAAATGCAGTAGGTTGAGCTTGAAACTGGTAAACAACTTTTGTTCACAGTTCTTATTTATACCTCAAAACTTCATAGCTCATGGGATAATGCCAAAATCGTAATGGATTGGAAAAAAGGTCAAAGGTCTAGAATCAGGGACAGATTTTAGTATAATATTTTTCTTATATGAAAAACCAACAAAAATGACTAAAACAACTGGAAAAGTAAAAAAAAAACAAGGCAAAATTATGTCTCAAAAGAACCTGCAAACAACTTTTCTTAGCACTTTTGTTCTCTTTAATGTTTCAACAAGAACTTAATCAGAAAAGTTTGTAAAACACGTACACATCCTTTAAAAAGACATTCAAATGATCATGTGATAAAGACAACCAATGCAAACAGTCTAAAAGTGGGCATTGCCCCAAAATCATAGTACTATTGGTTACTAGTCATTCAAGCTCTAAAGTGCATGCAGTTATGTTTGATTGAGCAGTATTACTTGTTAACAATTGATGTTATGACTAAAATACCATAAAACATCTCACCAACTGTTAACAAGCAATACTGCTCAATAAAAATTTTGGAGCAATGCCCACTTTTAGACTGTTTACATCGAGAATGAAAGTGCTAAGAAATAAGTGTGTGCAAGTTCTTTTTAGCCTTAGTTTCGCCTTGTTTTTTTGATTTTTCATATATGCTTATTTGCTAGAATAACAGGTTTTGTATTAACATGCATTTTCTGAAGGGTATGGAGTCTAGGAGTCTGAAACTAATAATGTCTATCATTATTTAAGTTTTGCAGTCCTCATAAATTTGTCAAAAATCCACAAATCTTATGCGGAATAGACCAAAAATATGACACAAAATCAGGGACAGTCAAAGTATGCACTGATCTCTCAACCTCTTAGGGCAACAATCAGGAAGAAATAGTGTGAAAGGCTCTCTTGTCACCAAAGCAATGGATGAAGGTAAACAGTTCACACCAGATAACCTTGACCTGGCCAAGCCTTATGACACAATCCCCTACTCAGGTATAGCAGAAAAGCTGAATAAACTGGGAATAAATCCCTACATCACTAGACACATAGCCAACTGCCTCACAGGATGCAGATCATCAAAACACGGGAGGCCGCCTCTGGAAAAAGACCAGTCACCAATGGTGTCCCCAAGGTTTGGTGCTGAGACTTTTCCTGTTTTGCATCTACTTCATGGAAGTAAAAGCAAATACCAAAGGGCTTTAGATGACTAAGTTTGAGATGATTGCAAGCTAGAAGCAGTTATTAAATCCCCAGATGACATAACCATCATGCAAGAAGGTTTGTCCCAAACAATAACTGGTGCCAGAATGGTGAATTGAAACTAAACTCCAAAAAATACATTATCGTATCCTTTGGGAAGTCATTTAACACAGGAAACTACCAAACTGACAACACCCCCTTAGAGCAGGCCCAGTTGTCTGGCAATTGGGAACTTGTATGGACAGTGGGGTCTACTTCAGAAGACTGAAAAACCAAAAGACTAAATCCCAAAAGACTGAAAATTCAAAATACTGAATGATGGAATCTGCTCCTTCACTGTTGTGCAATCTTGGAGTTGGTATATATAGTTAGCATGGGATGTGGGGGGGGGGGGCGCAGCACCTACATTAGGGTGGAGGGGGGCTTGCCCCTGTAGTAAAAATGTGTTTAGTATTTTGAATTTTCAGTATTTTGGTTTGTCAGTCTTCTAAAGTAGACCTGGCCAGTGACCTAACTTTCGACCAACGTGCTCACAGTGTCATAAGAAAGTCTTTCTATATTGCACAGCTTATGAATAAATTGATTGCGACTAGATCTAGAGATGTTATTGTCCACCCTTTACGAAGCCCTCATTCAATCATTTTGTATAATGCCCTCAGTTAGCATTTATCTGTCTAGACACATGCAACAACTGCAATGCCCACGGAGATACCTTACTAAAAGGATACATGTCCTAAACAATAGGTCTTGCATGGATCACCTCAAAGCCTATCATTATATTCAGTATCCTGCTAAGAAGTGACCTGTGTCTGGCATCCTCTGACCCAATACTGATGGACCTACTAAACATCAGCAAGTTAAATGGCATCAGAAATACTCAGTCCATATATCTAAACAGAATTGTGTGGAGAGACAGATATATATCACAGAGGAAACCAGAACAGACTATCCATTCAAGAAACACAAAGCTCATCCCTGTCCATATTCAAATACAACTTGGAGCAAAGGATGGGTAATAGAAAATGCACCCCAGGATTGCCTCTCATGCTACTACTGGATGGAGGCAGTTCCTAAATGCTGCATTCCTTACATGGGTCCCCTCAAATTATCTATGGTATGATCACAGTTATTCTCACTAGGGCTAATATACAATTATCAGCCATGGGATAGGTAAGACCAATCAGGAAATGTTAATTCAAGCACCAAAAGGGAAATTGGCTAAACTTAAATGTCTTCCAAGTGAACATATGTTGCTGTAGTAAATAGTTTTAAAAAGTTTATCCTTTTTAGATCACTAAGTGCCCCTCTCACCACCCCACCACCCCCAAGCCCTCAACAGCTTCCGGCAACTATGAGTCCACTAAAAACAAATTTTAGGCAGGTAGATCTCTGTTTTTTAACTATTTGTGGGACCAGCATGTTTAAGTTCTAGGATATTGTTAGTAAACACTGGTGTCTTGTAAGACAGGATCATTGTTGGATTTATATGAGCAGACAAATGTATGTTTCCCTAAAGGAGGGGTAGGAATTTGTCACATTGTTTCTTTGGTTTCAAAAGGATGGGCAATCGATAATTAATAGTTCAGCATTCCTCTCCTTTAAGTTGCTAGCCAGATATTTGTCAGATGAAAACATTTACCTCTGCTATTACAACAATAGTTACAACAGTAGGTGTCTAGCTACTTGCAAAATAGCCTGGATAACTTACACAGCAGTATATTACTATGATGGCTTGCTATGTGGAGCAGACTTCTTGCACTTGGAAATTAAGGATTTTAACCCATTTAATTGATATAAATTATAAAAGTGAATGTAGTGCCCTTTACAGCCATATATTACAGCATCCAAGTGACATATTACCTTAACAGGTACAGATAAGATTTCAAAATAATCTTTCTGCTTCATCACAAAAATATGCTTATTCAGGCAATTTGGAGCAGAAGTGGATATCGAGTTCAGATAGGTTGTTTAAGCCTGTTTAGAATGGTCAGTTATGACATTTACATTTGCTAAGATATATGTTTATTAATGAAGGCATCCTTTTGATTTCTGTAGTTTTTAAGTTTCCGTTGGAGTATGTTGTTTTCAGTTAATTAAATTTGTAACTAAGTATATCCACATGTTTGGTATTACATTGATAATAAACAGACTTTTGGAATGGACTTTACAGTTTGGTGGTGACATTTTTTGGTTATATACATAGTTTAGTGAATTGTGTACTTCACTGTGATTACATGTAGACTTCTGGGTGTTGAACGGACAATGAGTGTGAGTGTACATACACAGACATATCTGTATCAAAAGCTGTCTGACTATATATGTATACACACACGCACACACGCACACACAAATGTACTCATACACATACATACATACACACACACACACACACACACACATACACACACACACACGCACACACCACAAAACTATAAAAAAGATCTGTCAAAAAGCATAGTGAAGGTCATGTTGCTTAACGCTAGGAGCCTTAACCTGAAAATGCAATCACTGGAGGCTCTCCTTGCACTGGAAGATGCCAATGTCTGTGCCGTCACAGAAACTTGTTTCAGGGCTGCAGAGAGCACCCCTGCCTTACGAGGCTATACCTCATTCCACACATTCTAATCCCAAAATGAGGTCAGGATGACTAAGGGTGGTGGAATCTCTATCTTCATTAAGGACAGGCACACCTCTAGACTGGTTTGACAGCATGATGCACTGAAATTACTCCAGGTGCAACTGACAGTTAGCAAGACACCCATCCAGGTTATAGAAAGCTATACACCCCCCTCCATGACTCAGGACATCCACTCCTCCTACCTGAACCAACTAGACTCCATCAAGTTACCCCCTAACACCCTGATCCTTGGTGACTTCAACTACCCCACCAAAGACTGGGTGAACTATTCCTGCACTAGTGCACTCACTCAACGATTCCTTTACTTCATCAGTTCTAAAGCACTAGACCAGCTCGCCTCATCCCCCACAAGGGGAGATAACATTCTGGAGTTGGTTCTGACCAACATGGGTTAGCGCTGCACCACTCCTGAAGTATGTTCTTCCCTGGTGAGATCAGATCATCGGTCTGTCTCATTTGAAGTTTCTATCCCACCTAACCCCCCCAAGCCATAACCAGGTGAAAAAACTTCTCAAAAGCTGACAAAAAAATCCTAAGGGAGGGCATCAGTAGCTTCACACCATCACCGCCCCTCAGAGGATGCAGACAACTATGCTGAACAGTATGCCAATGCAGTATACAAGCACCTGTACAACTACATGGACTCAGCCATACCCAACAGAACTAAAACCTGATCCTCAGCAAAACACAAACCTGTCTGGTGGACATCCTCTATCAACAGACTTTACAATAAAAGTAAGAAACTGTTGTCCAAGGGTCAAAAAGAACAAATTCCAAATTGGAAAAACTTCCTTCTCAGCCTCAGCAAGCAAATTAGATCACTAGTGAAAACCCTCAAAGCCAATTACTAATTGAAACTAGCCTCCAAAACAAAGGGAAACCACAAAGCCTTCTTCAGTTACATCAGGAACCTCAATAGCAAAGCCCAGGTTTGTTCCAAATTAGTACTTAACGGTACCACTTATACTGATCCTGTTGACTTAGCCAACCTGCTAGCAGATAGGTTCAGCACAAACTTCACCCTCCTATCCTCCCCCTAAAGGTCCATTTGACATCCCTGATACTTGTCCTGCACCTCAAATCTCCATAGATCAAGTGTTAAAGGCCCTAACCAAGGCAAAGAACACAGCTTCCTCGAGACCTGGTAGTACCTCAGGCTGTATTCTGAACCATCTCCAGCAAGAACTAGCTTCACCACTGAGTACCCTATTCAACCACAGCCTAAGGACAGGCTTCATTCCAGCAGAGTGGAAAACTGCCATTGACATCCCCTTGCACAAAGGTGGTGTCACTACTGAACCTGGAAACTATCACCCCATTAGCTTGACAAGTTTGATCTGTAAAGCCATGAAACATATTATTATGGATCTCATAACATAGGCAATCTCCAAGCACTTGACCCCACCCAGTTCGGATTCGTCAAGGGCAGATCTTGCCTGTTGAACCTGGTTGACTCTTTTGAGACTGTCACCAAGGTCCTGGATGAGGGAAAATCAGTACATACAGCTTACCTTGACTTGGCCAAGGCTTTTGACACAATCCCCACTCGGGCATCATTGAAAAGCTAACACAACTTGGAGTAAATCCCTGACTCATCAGATGGGTGGCCAACTGGTTCATAAATAGGACCCACAAGGTCAAAATAGGCACATCCATCTCCAGATGTCACTAGTGGTGTTCCCCAGGGATCTGTCCTGGGACCCCTTACTGTTTGGAATCTACTTCTCAGAGGTCCAGGCAAAGACAAAGGGCCTGTGGCTGACCAAGTTTGGAGATGACTTTACATTGTGGGTGCTGTCACTGACTCCCCAAATGATGTTAACATACTGCAACAGGGTCTCACAGCAAGAGATGACTGGTACCAGAGTCATGACCTTTAGTTAAATGGAAAAAATGTATTTTCATACCATTCAGCAAAAACACGGCCTCTATTGATTACCACATCAGCAGCAACCCCCTAAGTACACAAACTGTGGTGAGAGACCTGGGTACTCAGGTTGACAACAATCTCACATTTGTCCATCATGTAGTGGAAGTGGTCAGAAAAGCCTTTTACTTGGTTCATCTCATAAGTAAAGGGATTGCATCCAGAAAAAAGGAGGTTGTTACCTCTCTGTACTTGTCCCTCATTAGCCCAATAATTGAGAATAATACCACATTTGGTATGTACCTCTCCAAACACCTGCACCAACTGAAAAAGCCACAGAAATATCTCACAAAGAGAATCCATTGCCTCCAACATCTGTCCTACATGGACAGGCTCAAATCCCTATCACTCTACTTGGTATCATATAGATTGTACAGAGCTGATCTGCGTTTTGCCTACAAGGCAATATTGGACACTGCCCTACTAGAGATGCTCCATATCCATAAGTCTATCTCCTTGCGTATTACCTGCTCAAAAGGCCTAAATCTAATATGTGACATCAACAAAACCTGCTAGAGAGACAGGTTTGTCTCCCAGAGGTTGCCCCATCTGTGGAATAGACTTCCCATACGTGTCAAATAGAGTACCTCGCTGACCCTCTTCAAGCATAACCTTAATGAGTGGATGGGAAACTACAAATTTGTCCCAGGGTTTCGACCTCTGTCCCTCATTGAGAGGAGTGACAGATGCTGACTGAGGTTTCTTTACTGGAGATAAACACTTGGCTAGGCTTATAAGGGCCCCAGGGCCATAGTAACCTCCTATGATCCTATGAAACCCTCCCATGCATGACTGTGTCTGCATATCTCCACATGTAGAAGAACTCCCCTAATCTCCAATGCACTTGCTGAATACAACAAGGGTGCTCATCTCACCACCTGCTGCAAGCTGCTGCATTGGGGGCACTGAGTCTACTAAGTTACACTTCAGCCTCAAACCTAACGGATAATGTGCAATACACATGCTCTCCGTTTCTCTCTCTCTCTCTCTCTCTCTCTCTCTCTCTCTCTCACACACACACACACACACAGACATGCACACACGCACATTCACACACACACCACTAAGCATGTAGGAGGAGGCGCCTAGTGGGAACAAGCCTGTGCATCTGTGTGCACTTGTGCATATATGTGCATGCAATGTAAGTTTATGTATCTGTTCTTTTTGTATTTTTGCCATACAGAGATGCAGCATACATTGTTTAGGCATAACAGCTATCATGCTGCTCACTCTGACAGAAATCCTTCCCATTACTGTGGTAGCACTTGGCAGTCAATGTACAGCAGTGTTACTGTAGCCTACAGGGGTGCCCCAGTGTTACAGGTGCTACACCTCTGAAATGAACATAAGTTGTTCTTGCTGTACATCTCTGTCCCTAGAGGCAGGTAGCACATTCTTCTGGTACGCTATTTCTAAACAGTAAACATGCCCTTCATGCAGTGTGCCCTTCCTGACAACTTTTTACAAAGGCACTGCATCAATAACAACTACAGCACTTAAGGACTGCCTTACTGCTGTTCTTTGTACTCTGCACTGCTGAACAGTCTGAGCTTGTTATCTGCCAGTACACAGAGCTGCAGTCAGTCCATCCCTGACATTAATGGTATACTCTGCTGAGCCCACACCACCTTCTAGTCTCCATGGTGAGTCACTGAACAGGTGCTCACAGGTGCATTACAAGTGTCACAGTGTGGTGGATGTCTATGGATACCTCTTCCTCTAAACACAGAAACACAACATTTAAACAGAAAGACAAGAAATAAAGGAGGAAAATCAGCCAGTTTGAAGCCAACAACCCCAAACCTTTTATTTTAAATGCCTAAACAAAGCTTCATACAAAAGATAAGTGTAAAAAAAGCGCTTTGGTAACATAACTTTATGCATTTTCAGAGTCAGCCAAACATTCCATCAGTTTCATTTTCTGGTAAATGCTGATCATACCGAGTTGTCTGACTATTTGCTGCCACATCCATTGTGCATGCAAGTCTTAAGCAGCACTGCTCCGGGGCTATATTTGGCTCTAAATACCTCTCAAAAAACGTCCTTCAAGTACATAAAAGCTACCTTGATGGAATATATATAGTTAGTGAAGCACACCATTTTGCTGTTCCATTAAAATCAAACATCTTTTTAGAGTTTAGATGCAGTCTCCAGTGGTAAGAATGTTATTTTGGCCTTAGGGGAACTCGGTGAGCTATTAATAGCATAGTTCCATAATGTGTTGTAGTCATACTGAATGTTACAGCACTTTTATAATAACTTTAACCCTGAAAATTTGGCTGCACAGTAGTTCTACATCAGTTTTGTTTTAACAATGTGAAACAGTGATATTCTGCTAACCAGGTATTTCAAATGTAATACATGGAAGTTACTGATTAATTTCAAAACTAAACATCTTGAAAGATCTCATTAATACATCCTGAGTACGTTTGGCAGCTCTAAGCCTGCCTCTTTAAAACAACTCTTCATACTGGCTCTTTATCTGCTTTCGTTGTTGGGTCACTGATCATAACCTATTATGTGTTCGACACATGGCTAAGAAATACACCTTAAGATGGCAAGAAATTCACCTCAGAGCAAAGCTTGAGATGTGAATCTTGGCATCCATATCAAGAACATAATTATTGGTTATGATCAGAGATCCGATCGTCATTCTTTGTAGTGAATGGAGCTTTATCTGCTCCATGTACTACTAGTTACAGGGGTTTTGCCAACTTTCAAAGCTGTAAAGCACATAGCAGGCGCTGTCATAAGACAGTGCATCACAGTTCCTTTATGCTTACATTCATCTTCTCATGCATCAAAAATGTCCAGATTTTTGCCTCGTATGTTTGGTCTACGCCTCATAAAATTTTTAGTTTTCATACAAATCACTGAGGACTGAACTCTCCAAATAATAATGTAGATTTGAGTTTCAGACTTTGTATTATTCTGAAAATGCAGGTGAATGCACAGCCTGTTATTCTAGCTACTTTCTAAGTTTATAAGAGGAATGGCCACCTTATCGGTACAGACAGCAGGCAGAAACAAATCTGTTTTTTATTCTGCTGTTGTCTTTTTTTAATCAGTACTGACAGATTTGACTGCCTAGTATGAGATCTGACCTTAGCACTTAAATCATGAGGTTCTTAACATTTGTTAAGATCAGGTCTTGCGGTATAGTAGCGCTTAACTGATTTGTCTTTTACTTAATATCAGAGCGTAAAGAAACAATACTCAAATAGCTCTATATGTGACAGATACAGCTACTTGTGTCAAGCTGCACACCAAGTCAAAATAAACCTTGATTCGAGTTATAGTCCAAAACTTTCCAGCCATAGTGACTATAACTGTAATGACCCCAAATAACTAGAATTACTAAACAAACATAACTAGAAATATGAAATAAAACAACTTGTAGTGTTTCTTCAAACCTTTATTAAGCAGGAAATTCATAGGCAGATCATTGGGTCATTACAGTTACATTCACAGTTGGAAAGTTTTGGACTACAACTCAAATTACGGTTTATTTTGACTTGGTGTGCCACTTGGACCAAATATCAATAGAGATATAGTAAACCTCCAGACACTGGACCGAACCCAGTTTGGTTTCGACAAAGGCAGATCATGCCTACTCAACCTGGTGGACTTAAGGTCACCAAAGCAATAGACGAGAGCAAAATCATTCACACTGCCTACCTTGACCTGACCAGGGTATCTGACACAATATCCCACTTGGGCATTGTTGACAAACTCAGGAGGTTAGGTACAAAACCATATGTCACCCAGTGGATAGCCAACTGGCTCATAGACAGGACCCAGGAAGTTAGAATTGGGGAGTCCACCTCTACAAAGAGGCCAGTCACAAGTGGAGCCCCTCAGAGATCAGTCCATGGACCATGCCTTTTTGGCATTTACTTCTCAGAAGTCAAGGCCAATGTCAGTGGTCTCTGGCTGACTAAATTTGCAGGTGACTGCAAATTAGGAGCTGTCATTAAATCTCACACTAGCACAAATATTCTCCAGGAGGGGCTGACACAGACAAATAACTAGTGTCAGAGCCATGGACTAAAACTAAATGCCAAGAAATGCATAATAGTATCATTTGGGAAGTCATCCATCCCTGGTAACTATCATATTGACAACACACCCCTTAGAGTTGACCCAGTAGTCAGGGACTTAGCGACACACATATATAGTAATCCAGCCTTTGATCATCACGTGTCTACAGTGGTGAGGAAATCATTCTATGTTGCACAACTTATATACAAAGGTATGGCATCTAAGTCCAAAGAAGTCATTGTTCCACTGTATTCGGCATTGATCAAACCTATCTTTGAGTACAATGCACCCTTTGGTATGTACCTAACCAGGTATATTCAACAACCAATGTCCACGGAGGTTCCTCACTAAAAAATACAGGGTGTAAGTAATATGTCCTCTGCAGACCGCCTCAAGGCTGTATCCCTGTATTATGTCTCCTACAGGCTTTTAAGGGGAGATCTATGCATGGTGTACAGGGCACTGTCAAACCCCACTCTGATGGACCTCCTGCATAGTCACAAAACAAACAGTAGCAGAATTACCCGCTCTAAAGACTTAAACCTTACCTGTGATATAAAAAGGACCTGCTGGAGAGATAGGTATGTATCCTAGAGACTACCCAGTCTATGGAACAGGCTCCCCATCCATGTGAAGCAGAGTTCCTCCCTAACCCAATTCAAGTGCAACTTGGATAACTGGACGGTAAACCGGAAATTCATCCCTGGTTTGGCACCTATGTCTCTAATGGACACAGGTAACCTGTAAATGGTTCATCTCCCAGGCCCATGCTTACACTTATCAAGGGTATCAGAACTTGTCAGAGATTTGGGAGGCATGCCTAGGCTTAAAAAGGCCCTTGTGGTTGTTAGATTAGTAAACAACTATGAACCTATAATAGCTCTATGTTACATATACAGCTATTTCAATATTGTTTCTTTAAATTTGTTCTGACCAAGATAGAGGGACACACTACACCACCATCTGGCTTTGAGGCTTGCTGCACTTTATGGTGCTGCCCACTGCTTTATCTTCAGAGCGTAATCACCTTGTTCCATGCACTACATATAAAACAAAAGTGAACCTCTTAAGAGGATAATAATTCTCCACTCTCCAACTCTGATGGGTCTATGTAAAATCACAAATGGACTTAATATGGGAAAGTAAGGAAGGTCAATGTACATTGACAGGAAGTGATCGAAGTTACAATCATGTCAATAAATTTATAGTGAATAAGACTGACTACCAAATATTATACACAAATATTTTGGGACTGGAACTGTAATTAAGTTCTCTGCAGCCTATACTGTTTAATCTATACAAAATAATCTATGCATACAGTTCTGTATAGGACTAATACACATGTTGCTAAATAGGTTCAAAGGTTCATAATGTTTCCTCATTAGGGTTCTTATATAAGAATTAATGTTTGTATTTATTTTGGTGGTGCTGCTGTAGCGTTGTCACCTCACAGTAAGACGTTGTCCTGTTCGATTCTCAGCTAGAGCGTCTTCTGTGTGGAGACATGCGTGAATGGGCGTACCTTCGTTGAAGGTTGTGCGTCAGAGCTGACAACTCGGCACATAAAAATCTACTGCCAATCATTAGTGGACCAAAGTTCCACTGTGGCCACCCCTAAACGGGAAAAGCCGAAAGACACAACAACAACATTTATTTGCAACAGTCTAAAATACATATCTATAAATACAGCACCTTGATGAAAAAAGAAATTAATTCAAAGCTAAATAAAAAAATTCATACACTCTGTACAGTTTTTCACAAACAGTAGTAGGGAATGGGAGAAGTTACATTCTGTGCACAATTTGACCATAATTCGGAAAGGCCATGATAAAACTGCTGAAAGTGGTAAATCTGAAATGAGAAGTAAAGCCAAGTGAACTTGCTAGGTGATTCTTAGCAGCATTTGACTTGCAGGGGCTCATGTTCAGAACTTCCTGCTCGGATGTTAGAATGCAGCCACAGACAGTCATTCTAGAACTTGCACTTTACATATGCCTGCCTAGAATCATATATATATATATATATATATATATATATATATATATATATATATATATATATATATATATATATATACATACATATTATTCATAGTAATCAGAAAATAAGAAACTAGAAGAATGTTGAAGAAAGAGCTGCAGGTATTTGTGGTTGACAAAAAGTATTTAAATTGTTAATTTCAGCCATCCTAATGATGTGTTTCTCTGAAAGAGACTACAAGCAAAAACTAGGCAAACACATAGGGATGAGAAGATCAAAAGGGAGGCATGGAGACAGGAAAGAAATCGGCTTACTGTAAACATCGCAAGGTATATTATAATTGTTTGTATGGATTATTTTCTAACTATCTGTCCAGAATCACAATACAATCTATAAGGCATCTGGCAGGAAAGAAATGTTAAGGAAGTATATTGCATTATATGAACCTTTCTGTAAAAATAAATAAACACCATCTACTTGAGTTACCTATAGCACAAACGTTGCAAAAAGAAAGAACTGTTTGTGCATGAACCAAAAGCACATGACACTAAAAAAGACAAATATATCACATTTAATCACCTGCGACTGGACTGCTGGTGGAGGAAAAGGACATCAACCTGTATTTATTTATTTTGTTTGACATTTGTTTATTGGGAGAGTCCAACTAGGCTTACAGTCCCATTTTAGCAGTGGAACGTGGATAAAAACTCCTTGAATGAAAAGTTATAGTAAATATATTGAAGAAAAATACAACAAATGGAAAAAATATAGAAACTCAAAGGACTAGGATACCTGATGGTCAATAAAAGTCGGAGAAGCAGGAATTTAGCATACCAAACTTTAGTTACGCTTTCATCAGCAAGACTTCATCAGAAATAATAGCAACAACCCAGCTGCATCAATATATACACAATAAATAATTGTCAATTATTCAATCAATGCAATTCTGTTCCCCCCAAAATCTTAACTCATTACATGCTGTATAAAAACACGTTCAGTAATAAAAACTTAAATGTTATTTCATACTACTAACTTTCAACTTCCTATTTTTAAGAAAGCATTTGATATTAATGTTGTCGTTCAGACCTGGTTTGCTGTCAGCATTTAATCTCAGTTGCCAAACTGTCTCCCTTTGCTCCAATCTATTTTTGTAATCCCCACCTCTTTAGTCACCATGCACAACTTCTAATACCGAAAATAAAAATTTCTTAAAACTAACACACTCAACAGAGTGTCGGTATAACGCACTCCTCTCATTTTTTGTCTTGATATAATAAAAATGCTCTCTAATGCGCTCGAAGAGTGCTCTTGTGGTCATACCTATGTAATGTGTGTTACAACCACTACACATACCAATATAAACAATGCCTCTGGATTTACAGGAACAATACCCAGGTATCCTAGTCCTTTGAGGTTCTTGGTTTTTGTTGGCTGGACACGCTCTTTTTGCAAATGGAAAAAATATAATACTGCAAACATTTACAGTTTTCAATTAATATACATAGTACAAACAGAAAAAGTTTATTATTCATAATTTAAGAGAAAAAAAAGCAACAAGGAAGCATTCAAATTTTGCAAAAACCTACAGTTTAGATTAATAGGCATATTCTAGGTAGTAAGCCCACCTTATATACTCGCTATACAGTGGTGTTAGGAGAATAGGAGTAGTGTAATTCAAACAAGGGTGCAGTATGGAAGATGGAAAATAAGAAACAGTAAGATAGCAAATAAAGTTAAATGGTGTGGTAGTGAGAGACAGGAAACTGAAGTAAAAGATAAGGTGAGGTGTTAGACGGTGTAAGTAAGAGGGAGAAAGGTGGGAAAAGATAAATAAGCGATATATACAGTGGATATAAAAAGTGTGCACATCCCTGTTAAAATGAGACCATAATAAATAATTTCAAAACTTTTCCCACCTTTATTGTGACCTATAACATGTACAATTCAATTGAAAAACAAACAAATCTGTTAGGGGGAAAAATATAAAAAGAAAAAATGTTCAATATGCTGGTTGCATAAGTGTGCACACTCAAACTAATACTTTGCAAATACTATGTTGAAGCACCTTTTGATTTAATTACAGCATTCAGTTTTCTTGGGTAGGAGTCTATCATAATGGCACATCTTGACATGGCAATATTTGCCCACTCTTCCTTGCAAATCTGTCAGACTGTGACGGCATCTCTTGTGCACAGCCCTCTTCAGGTCACACCACAGATCTTATATTGGATTTAGGTCTGGGCTCTGGCTCGTCATTCCAAAACTTTAATTTTCTTCTTGGAAGCCATTCTTTTGTTGATTTGGATGTATGCTTGGGGTCATTGCCATGTTGAAAGGTGAAATTCCTCTTTAGCTTTAGCTTTCTAGCAGATGCCTGAACATTTTCGGACAAAAGTGACTGTTATATGGAACTGTTCATAATTCCCTCCACCTTGACTAAAGGCCCCAGTTTCAGCTGAAGAAATGCAATCCCAAAGAATGATACTGCCACCGCCATGCTTCACCACGGCGATGGTGTTCTTTTGGTGATGCAAAGTGCTGTTTTTGTGCCAAACGTACCTTTTGGAATTGAGGCCAAAAAGTTCAACCTTGGTCTCATCAGATCATAACACATTTTCCCACATGCTTTTGGGAGACTTGATGAATTGTTTTGCAAATTTTAGCCAGGCCTGGATGTTTTTCTTTGTAAGAAAAGGCTTCTGTCTTGCAACCCTACTCCATAGTCCAGACATATGCAGAATACGGGTGATTGTTGTCACATGTAGTACACAACCAGTAATTGCCAGAAATTTCTGCAGCTCCTTCAATGTTGCTATAGGTCTCTTGGCCTACTAGGCTATTGGCCCTGGGGCCTATATAAGCCTAGCCAAAAAGGTTCCCTGGCTTTCGCCACCCAAGAAAATTATTTTCCTGTACCCCTGTCAAGCAGTGCAGCAGAAGTGATCCCCAGGGTGAATTTTCTATTTCCCATCCATTTGTCAATATTTTTCTTAAAGAGGACCAATGAGGAGCTTTGCTTGACATGAATGGGTAGTTTGTTCCAGAGTATGGGAAGTCTCTGGGACAGGAATCTGTCCCTCCAGCATGTTCTGTTTATTGTGGTGCCAAAGTTTAGGTCCCTGGAGCATGTGGTTTGGAGAGATTGGGATTTCTTTAAGTGCAGCATGTCCAGCAGCTCTGGGTTTGACATAGCTTTGTATGTTAGGCAGAGATCGCCTCTGAGTAGGTGATATGCGATGGAGTAGTGCTGGAGTCTTTTGAGACAGTCTGCGCATGGCATCTGTTTGAGGCTGGTAATCCTCTTAGTGAGGTATTTCTGTGGCCTTTCCATTTGTTGTAGGTGTCTTGAGAGATACATGCCAAACAGGGCATTGCACTCTATAATGGGTCTGATGAGGGATGAGTAGAGGAGAACAATGACCTCTTTTTTTCTAGAGGAGAACCCTTTTGTGATGAGATGTGCCACGTAGAAGGATTTCCTGACCACTGCGGAGATGTGATTATCAAAGGAGAGACTACTGTCCACCTGTGTCCTGAGGTCTCTTATCACACTCTTTCAGTGTTTAGTGAGCTACCGCCTATGTGGTAGTTCATAGGTACCGAGTTTTTCCCAAAGGGGATGACAATGCACTTCTTGGCATTGAGCTTGAGGCCATGACTTTGACACCAAGCATCTGTCTCTGTGAAGCCCTTTTGTAGAATGTCTACATCATTAGGTGATTCTATTATGGCTCCCAGTTTGCAGTCATCTGCGAACTTTGTTAGCCAAAGACCTTCTGTGTTGGCCTGCACTTCAGAGAAGTAGATGCCGAACAGGAGAGGACCCAGGACCAAACCCTGTGGTACTCCACTCATCACTGGTCTGAAGTCGAACTTGGTTTCGGCTACTTTAACTGTGTGGGTTCTGTCAGTGAGCCAGTTGGCCACCCATCTTGTGACACAGGGATTTATGCCCAATTTAGTGAGTTTATCTATAATTCCAGAGTGGGGGATGGTATTGAAAGCCTTGCCCTCATCTACGGCTCTAGTGACTGCTTCAAAGAAGTCAATCAGGTTTAGGAGACAAGATCTACCTTTTGCAAACCCAAACTGAGTGGGGTCCAGGGTTTGGGGGTTACCTATGTCATTGTTTATAAGCTCCAAGATGATACATTCCATGCCCTTGCAGACCAGGCTCATCAATCTAATGGGGCGGTAGTTTCCAGGGTATGTGATGGCACCTCCTTTGTGGAGTGGGATAACCGTCGCTGTGCACCATTCAGTAGGCACATTGCCTGAGGTGAGGCTATGATTGAACATGGTACTTAGGTGGGGTGCCAATTCGTTCTGTAGTTCATGCACTACACAGCCTGGGATGTTGTATGGTCCCATGGATGCTATGTTCTTGGCTTAGGAGAGTGCGTTCTTTATTTGTTCATCCATCATTACAGGGGCTTTGCATTCTTCTGGTATTAAGATGGGCCCTTTGGAGGGTGAGAGGGGGGGTAAAGTTAGCACTGAACCCATCTGCCAGGAAGTTGGCAATATCAGTTGGTTCTGTATATTTCAAGCCTGGCTAATCTTTTCTCCAGATTGTGTACAGCTGCTATGTAACCTATCTTGTACTGCAACTTTCAGACTTATCTACTCTGAACTTAACAACTGCTCCTAATGAAACTATTTAAAATGGTAGTTCATTGATTTAATGTAAAAAAAAAAAAAAATTTCTATATGTAATTTCTGTATGGGTTGTCTCTATGTTCTCTGTACATATTCTATTATGCTATCTGTGATATGTAATGATATTTTTGTTACTGTTGGGAGCTTTTTCCCTGGGCCTCCACTGAAAATGGACATATATCCAGTCGGACAATCCCGGTTAACAAATGTAAAATAAAATAAAAATAAAATAAAAAAATTTAGTGCCATTGTGCTGTAGCTCAGAGCAGATCTGAGTGTTGCCATTGAGATTCTTGACATAGCTGTAGAATGCTTTGTGGTTCACTTTGGAATCAGTGGTGATTTTATTTTCATAACTGGCTTTGAAGGATTTTATGAGGGATCTCAGCTTATTTCTGAGGCTGACCAGGGAGTTCCTCCAATCTTGGGATTTTACTCTTTTTTCAAGAGCTTCTTCCTTCTGTTATAGAGTTTGTTTATGGCAGAGGACCACCAGATTGGCTTCCTTTTTTTGGAGGATAGCGTCTTGGTTCTGTTGGGGATGGCACGATCCATGCACTAGTGTATGTGCTTATACAGTGCATTTGTGTAAGATTCAGCAGTCATACCTCTATTTTCCATCTGCATGGGTAACGTGAAGTTTGCCACTTCTGTCTTAAAAAGCATGAAGTTGGCTTTGGAGCAGTTTTTGACGGTGGTTTCCTTAATGGGGGTGGGATATGGATGTCTAGTGTGATTAGCTTGTGGTCAGATCTGACCAGTGAGGAGCTGACCTCCGGCGTGGGACACCGATTACCCATATTGGTAATGACCAGGTCCAGGATATTGCTGCCCCTGGTGGGGGTGTGGACATGATGATCCAAGGCACTGGAATTTATGAATTCCAGAAAATGTTGAGTGAATGAGTTGGTACATGAGTAGTTTTCCTAGCTGATGGTGGGGTAGTTGAAATCGCGCATAATTACCGTATTGGGTTGTACCTTAATATTTTCCAGTATCTTAAGAAATGAAGAGTGGGAATCCTGGGGAATTGTGGGGGATCTGTAACAAGCTACAACCTGGACTGCAGTCTTGCCCAGTGTTAGTTGCATTTGGATAATTTTGGATGCATTATGCTGAGCAACTAGCTTGGAGGTGTGGATATCCTTAATGAATATGGACACGCCTCCGCCTTTAGTGTTTCGGTCCAGGTTAGGTGGCCGAAAGGTATGGTATAAATTACTGCCTGGTAATGCAGCGGTGCTCTCTGGAGCCTTGACCCAGGTCTCTGTCACTGCACAGATGTCTATGTTATCCATTTTAAGGAGTGCCCCGAGTAAGTGCATTTTGAGGTTTAGACTTCTAGCATTTAGTAGCATTACCCTCAGAGTTTGCTTACTTGTATCTGTTATGGTGGTGAATTTAGCATTTGAACCTTGCCTAAAAAGGTACTACAGGGGTGGCAAGAGCCTTAGCCAGTATCCGGAATTGACGACAGGTGCAGGCCATCTCTGGCAAAGCATCGTGGTCTTTTGACCATGTCATCTCAGGCAGACAGATACTGGATCCCCTTAGAATGACACCAGAAGCTTAGCCAACTGTTGAAGTCAATCATTTTGTCTTTGTACTGTGGTATCATTCTGGGTGATGGCAGAATGCTACTCAGGGCTAGGGTCATACCTTCATGGGCTACAAGATCCGAGAGCTCCTCAGTGTCTCTTTTCATGTAGTCCAGGGAGGTGCGTCTCAAGTCATTCACACCAACATGGATAATGACAGAGTCGTATTTGTACTTGTTGTGGAGTGACCTGAGTGTGTGCATTATGTGGCAGATCCTGGCACCTGACAGGTGGCTGACAGTAACTTTCTCCTTGTTTAGCCTGGTGAGTGGGACATCAGTGTGCCTGACTATAGAGTCACCTATGACTAGTGTGTTGGGTACGTTATTTTGCCTTATGGGCTGAGGTTGAGTGGCACACTGATTTTGTGGGCTGTGTGTCATTTGCATAAAAAAACTTCTTAAAGATTTATAGCAAAAACTCCTATCCAGTACAGTTCAAAAGACTGAATAAATTCTCAGATGAGGGTTATTAATTTAAATGTATACCATGAATATCAGTTTTCTTATTTGCCAAAAAGATAGCAAGAAGCAGAGATCAGCATGTTGTGATCTGTTTTCTACAAACAGTCTGTACGATCCACTCTGACGGGATGGGAGAAGTGGAGGTTCCAATGTACAAAGGTTATCTGCTGCCATACTAATTGCAACAATGGCAAACACAATAAATGGATTGCAGTTATACTCAGAAAATGGCAAAATGAATACCTTGTTATGTACTTTTGTGATATCAGAAACATGTATAACACAGAGAATTATGATTGGGTGCTTTGTTATTATTCCAGATATGGATGTCAATAAATATACCTTGAGTCTGGACCAAAGTGAAGCTAGAGAGATGAATTTTGATATACATGTTGAGAAGGTAAAGTTGTATTTGTTGTACTTACCATAACAGTAGATGTTCACATTCCTCACTGCTGGGATCTATATCAGAACATCGAATGATTAAAATCACGAATGCTCTAAAGAGCGAAAATGCCGGACCTCAAACCCATTAATGTGGGGGGCTGTGCCCCCCACACCCCCTGCTAAATATATATTCCAACTGTGAGATCGCACTACAGTCAGGAAAGGGCAAATATTCCGATCTTCACCGTACTGCGATCTGAAAGAAAGCAGTTCGAGGTACGGCATTTTCTCTCTTTAAAGCTTTTGCGATTTTAATCATTTAATGTTCTGATATAGACCCTCACTGCTGCAATAACCTATAGCTATTTGGGTTATATCCTGCTCAGAATATAATGTCTGTCCAGTCTTCAAAAATCTCTGGCTCCCCTCGTCTAATGCACCCAGGCTGCTATGTTTTGAGATCCCTATGAAGAAGACAACAGCCTGGACACAATTTTTTCAGAACTTTCCTGCCTTCCTCCCCCAAAAAGGGGAGAGAGTATACTCATCCTGAATCCTCAAAAAGTTATGAACACAAGTTTTTTTATCCATCCTGTGAGCAGTAAGGATTAGGACCCATGAGCCCTTGGAGTAAGATCTTAGTAAAGTCTGTCCTAGACCTGGAGAAGGAATCCAGTATGTAATGATTTGTAAATGTATGGACACAGGACAAAGTAGCTGCCTCTAGAACACTTCGAGTCTGTCCCTTCCCAGTATACCATCAATGAAAACTGCCTCAAGAATACTTCTAGAGTCTACCCCTTCCCAGTATGCCAGCAATTAAAACAATCTTCTAGGGCAACATGCCTTGATCCTCCCTGGAATTGTTTTACCATGATGGGACTAACACTCCCTGGAATTGTTTTACCATGATGGGACTAACACTCCCTGGAATTGTTTTACCATGATGGGACTAGACTAACAAGAAAAAAACTAACAAACATCTGGTAATTGTCTGAATTGACATGGTGTGTCCTTTCTTCATCTAATCATAGGAAAGTCACAGTTGTTCAGCTTTCTTAAATGACTTAGCTCTGACAAAACAATACCCAAGTTACACATGCATGTCCAGAATATACAGAATACCTTCTCCACAGTTACAAATTATTGGAGAGAATACATGGAGAAAGATGGCTAAATTCAAATCAATCTCAAACTACTAATTACATGAATGGGGATTTGTTCTAAAAATAAGCCTGTATTAATGGAAAACCAAAACAGGGTTTACTCATGATGAGAGATCTCAACTTACAAACTCTCTTACAGATGTCAGAGCAATAAGCAAAACTGTCTACCAAATAATGAACCAAAAATAACCAGAAGAGCTGGTTCAAGGGAAGACAGAATTGACTTTTATTCAGGACAAACTAAAGATCCCAACAAAGTGCCACAGCTCGAGTAAAGTCTGAAAAGAAAGAGGAAGATCCATGAGTAGACATGCCATAATGGCTGTCAAATACTCTTTGTTAAAGGAGTAAGACAGATGAGAGGATAGTAATTCACACAAATATCGAAAAACAGTTGTACACAATCCCGGACTAGGCCCTGATTATTAGTATGGCACCAACTAGAAGATATCTTTGCCTTACTAACATAAGATTTCCTAGTAGCAGGTTTTCTTGTCTCCTTTAGTACCTGCTACATGCCCTCGGAAACAAGATGCTGAAATGTATGAAAAGTGAATCACCTAGACAGTCTGCTGAAGTTGTTTGAGACTGGGTTGCATCAAACTCTCTCTGTCTTGTGTGAGCAGATCCAATCTGTGAGGAAGCTTTTTGTAATTGCCATTGGGCACTTCCATAAGAAGGAAGAACTATTTTTGCCTGGGCCAGAAGGGGGTCACCACAATGATTATTAGGAGCCCTCCTGAATCTTTGAATTACCCTCAATATCAGTGGAAAATGTGGAAGTGCATAAAGAAAGAGTCCTTACCATGGAAACAAAAAGCATCCATTTTCCAGGCCTGTTTGCAAGGAGATCAAGAACAAAATTGGTTTAGCTGTCCGTTTTGAAAGGAGGCAAACAATTCTATTTGAGGCACTCCTCAGAAATGGATTAATTCCTGGAAGATCCACTCATTAAATTTCCATTCGTAAGGATCTGTCCTGGCCCTGCTCAGCTCATCTACCATTATATTTTAACCTGAAGGTATGAAGGAAGTTTGAAGATTTAAACAATGCTTCAGAGTGTCCTCCCATGCTGCCCTAGTCAGACTGCACAGAGGGTAAGACCAGGTGTCCCCCTGTTTATGTACCACATCACTGTGGTACTACATGTAATCACCTGTGGAGGTCCTAGGGACCACAGACGATGAAGACATTCTATAACATAGATTAAAGCTAGCATTACTTTGATAATTATGTGCTTCAGCTTGTCTGCTTTGTTCCAAAGGTCCTGCACTTTTAATCCCAACTGAAACTGACCCCCAAGCAAAATCTGAAACATCTTTTGCCAAAAAATGAGCTGGGGTGGAAGAGATAATGGGAGACCTGGATCCAAAGCAATCCGTTGTTTCCACCAGACAGTTCTCTCTTCAAAAAAAAAAAAAAAAAACAAAGACTGAAATTTGTAATTCTAGAGGGTGAGAACCAATACATTTTTCTTATGTGCAACATGGCAAGAGGAATCATGAGTGGATGCTATAAATCCTAGAATCCTGAGATACTCTCTAGCTAAAATCCGAGACTGATTTGAGAAGCTAAGGAAGATTTCCAGATGCAAGTCTACTTTCTCCTTGATTAGGAATGTCGTTTGCAGGGAAGAATCTTAAAGGATTCATAGAAACGCAATCCTGTGAGAAGGAATCAAGTAGAATTTTTGACTGTTGATCTGAATGCCCAGGTTAAGGAGATTTGTTACCCATAAAAGGGATTCATGATACATTGAGAAAGGCTATGTAAAAATAAGCAAGTCATCTACATAAGGAAATGTGTGAATGCTCTTCAGTCTGAAATGAGCAATCGCTGGAGCTAGACATTTTGCAAACACCCACGGAGCTGCAGAAATGGCAATGCAGATAACTGATAATGTGACTCAGACAGAGAAAATGTAAGGAAACCTCTGACTCTGCAGCTACAGGGATGCGATAAGCATCTTTTAAGTCTAGAATTACCATGACACCCAAAAGAAGAAGGACAGATAACTGACTTCATAAGGTCAACATCTTTGACTTTGGTACTTTAACAAACAAGTTCAGAAAGGCTAGCTCAAGTGCTGGTTTCCATGAAGAATCATTCTTTGGTACCAGAAACATACTGGAATAGAATCTTTCTCTCCTTTGGTTTTGAGGCACTGAGTCAATGATCCCCCCAGGGAAAGCATATGATGAAAAACTTGAGGAAAAAATCATGCCTGGTTTGGAGGAGGAGGGGGAATCCCAAAAAAGGAATTATGTTTATCCAATGTCATTTGTAACCAGGGATGCCAAATTTGTTACGCAACAGGTAGGGACCAAAAAAAAAAGGTCTTTAATACAGAACATCAGACAGTTCCGCATTAAACACAAGTAGCTCTGTGTCTGGCGATTTTTGACTGGCCCATATGCCAGCATACAAGCCAATGAAAAAAATCACACAGCAGACCCTCTTTTGTTCAATGTGTAACTTCAGGCAGTTCTGCATTAAACCGAAGTAGCTCCATTTTGCAATTTTTTGATTGGCTCGTATACCGGTTTATGGGCCATAAAAAAAAAGCCGAGGCTGTTGCACCAGGATTTTAACAGGCAGTGTGTGACTTGGGATCAGGCTGCTGATCCCAGGACAGTCCCACTCAAATAGAGAAATCTGGCAACCCTGTTTGCAACCCTACTAAACATCCCTCAGAACCCATTTGTCTGAAACTTTCTGATGTCGAGGAGAAAGACTGAGAACCAGTTTTTGGGACAGCTTTGAAAGTTATTTATTTGTTCATTGTTTTTTCGAGTTTTGGCTTTTGAGGGTTGCTGGATGGCTTTGTTTTGCAGATTTGAAAGTGAGGAGGTTGGAGGAGGGAGGGGAAGGAAGAATGCTGCCATAGTTATTCTAAGGAACAGGCCTGTTCCTTTTCCTGAAAGGATGTCTGCTTTTTGTTGGACTCTTTCCTGACATTTCTTTTTAGATCCCTGCTTTCTTTAGAAGGGATTACTTTCTTTGCTTTTTGAAAAAAGAACCAGGGATTTGGAAGATTTAGAAAAAGGGGGGCTGAAACATTTTAGTATCTCCCTCGATCAATTTGTCTCTTTCATCAAACTGTTCGAGTACCAGATTAGTAGATGGGCCAAAACAAACTTCCTTATACAAAAGCGAATTAAACATCTCAGATTTTTACTTCTTCAGAAAACTTCTGATTACGTATCAAAGCAAAACACATCATCACAGCAGTTGTCCTGGACACAGAGTCAACACACTTTAAAGAATCTATCAAACACAGATCCCCTGAATCTGGATAAAGTAACCACCGATAAAAGTATAATATTCCAAAAAAGCCAACAACTCGTTGGAATACACATGGCAAAACAACACTAATACAAAATAGTAAACATATAAAACATGTGCTCTCTACTTCCTCAGACATACTACAGTAACTGCTGCTCTTGTTTAAATAATGATACATCTAGGTCATATCCAATCAGTTAACAGAATCTTGATTGAATAAATAAAAGTTAAAGGCATACACTATACAAACACTATATAAACAATCAATCATATAAATAGTGAACTAAAAATATATGTAAAAAAACTGTAAAAACATGCTCTATAAAATTAGATGGTGGTAAAACTGTAAAATATATGTACAAATATTAGAAGATGTGACCAAACATAATAATCAATGTTTCAAAGCCCTGTTCCTAAGAAAAGATTTCAGTGAAACCTTACTATTTAGTCCAGGTGGTCTGTCAGCCTGAAGCCTAATTATCCATTCCTGTTCTGAGGCTTCAGTCTTGTTGTTCATGTTCCCACCTCTTTTATTATCTTGTATGATATGTAACACTAGAAACTTGAAGGTGTGTGTGGCTCCCTCCTTTATAACATGGATCGCTAACGCACTTGTCTCTTTTTTATTTTTAATGTCCCTCACATGTTCTAGGACTCTATCTTTGAGTAGCTGATTAGTTTTTCCTACATAGTAGGCTGGGCATTTTGTACAGAAACCAAAGTATACAACATTCTTACTATAACAGTCTGTATAAAAGCGTGTATCAATGCTGAACTTTCTAGTCCTCCAAATATGAAGGGGCAGGCTGTACAACTTCTACATGGAAAGGTACCTAGCCTATCAGACCTTGCATAGTAGTCTCCATCTAACTTCTTATAGCACAACTGTCTTTTTAATGACATGTTGTTTTTGAAGGTAAAAGATGGTGTAGCCCCTACAACACCTTCTAGTTCATCCACATTTAATAATATGCCCCAATTATTTTTAATTATATCACAGACTGTACTGATATTACTTGCAAATGTTAATGGAAAACGTAATGCATCATTCTCTGGATTCCTGGTTACTGTGGTACTGGTGGCATAGTTACTTTGGTTATCCTGGTTGGTTCTCGTCCTATCATAATAGGGCTTGTATCTCTCTCTTCTCTCATTCCAAGCCACTTTTATTTTGTTTGTCTATATCTCTGTCTTTATATCCCCTTTCAAGAAATTCATGTTTTAACAGGGTAAGTGCCTGGGACAAACTATCATCATCATTATATAGCCTCATGCATCTAACTATCTTTCCTTTGATCACATTGGTTTTAGTGTAGTTAGGATGCATACTGCTACTATGTAGAACATTATTCTTTCTAATGGGTTTCCTGTACATGGAGGTATGAACATAAAGTGCATCTCTTGTAACTTTTACATCTAGAAACTCTATTTCTCTATTTGAGTATTTGTATGTGAAATTCAAAAAGGGGGTAATGGTATTAATGAAATAAAAAAATTGCTGCAAATTGTCTTCGTTATAATGCCACAACAGAAAAATATCGTCAACAAAATGCTTGTACCATATAATAGACTTTGCAAAAATGTTACCTGTCAAAATATTCTCAGTTTCCCATTGTGGAGTGCCCATAGCCACGCCAACCTTCTGTATATAAAACTTGTTGCCAAACACAAAGATATTATTTTCTAGGATGATCTCAGGTAAGGTACAAATGAGTCGAATTTTGGTATTTTCTATCCCTTTTCTATTAAGTAGTTCCCTTACATTATCTATGCCCCAAGAATGGGGAATAGCTGTGAAAAGGGACTCTACATCAAGAGTAGCAAGCCAACATTGGTCATCTATACCCTCCAAATGTACATTAAGGTCTCTCAAAAAATCTTTAGTGTCCCATAAGACAGTAGCACATTCCTTAAGTATAAGATGCAGGTTTTTCTCAACATATATTGACAGTGGTTACTAGATGCTATATGGGTGGGCTTTCTATGGTAGACCATACATAATTGAAGTCACTGGGTACTTTATATTGAAATATTCAAAAAGTGGCTCAGAAATCATGCCTGTTATTAACATATCAAACAAAAAAACTTGCAGTCTATCTGTAATGGCTTTAACATGAGTTGCAGAAATCTCACAATAAGTATCAGTGTTATTTAAATGTACTAACATACTTGCAATATATCTGTCTCTATCCAAAATAACAGTTCCTCCACCTTTATCTGCTGGGTGTATTTCAACACTTTTAAAGCATTTTAAGTCATTTAATGCCTGCTATTCACATTTAGATACATTATAAAAAACATTGGTAGCTTCATTACTAAGCACACTTCTTATTTGTTTTTCACACACATCAATGAATAAATCAATCCCAGAATTACTGGAACAAAAGTACCAGTTTTTTTAAAAACATATTCATTGGCTCCACCTTGAAAAATCGTTTTTAAAGTCAATGTCCTGTCAAATAGCTTCAGTTTTTTAGCACATTCACCAAGTCTACTCTCTAGGCAGGAACACAACTCAAACCTCTGTTCAATAAAGTGTTTTGTGCTTCAGTCAAGGAAATGGAGGAAATTATGTATGGTCTACCAAAAGTCCATAAAAACATAGAAAGCCCACCCATGTGACCTATAGTATCTAGTCAGGGGTGGGCGACAGAACCACTGTCAATATATGTTGAGAAAAACCTGCATCCTATACTTAAGGAATGTACTACTGTCTTATTGGACACTAAAGATTTTTTGAGAGACCTTAGTGTACATTTGGAGGGTACAGATGACCAATGTTGGCTTGTTACTCTTGATGTAGAGTCCCTTTTCACAGTTATTCCCCATTCTTGGGGCATAGATAATGTAAGGGAACTACTTAATAGATAAAGGATAGAAAATACCAAAATTCGACTTATTTGTACCTTACTTGAGATCATCCTAGAAAATAATATCTTTGTGTTTGACAAGTTTTATATAGAGAAGGTTGGCGTGGCTATGGGCACTGCTTGTGCCAATAGCTACGCCAGCCTAGCACTTGTACAATGGGAAACTGAGAATATTTTGAAAGGTAACGTTTTTGCTAAGTCTATTATATGGTACAAGCGTTTTATTGACAATATTTTTCTGTTGTGGCATGATAATGAAGACAATTTGCAGCAATTTTTTAATTTCATTAATACCATTACCCCTTTTTTGAATTTCACATACAAATACTCAAACAGAGAAATAGAGTTTCTAGATGTAAAAGTTACAAGAGATACACTCAATTATGTTCATACCTCCATGTACAAGAAACCCATTAGAAAGAATAATGTTCTACATAGTAGCAGTATGCATCCTAACTACACTAAAACCAATGTGATCAAAGGAAAGATAGTTAGATGCATGAGGCTATATAATGATGATGATAGTTTGTCCCAGGCACTTACCCTGTTAAAACATGAATTTATTGAAAGGGGATAAAAAGCCAGAGATATAGACAAACAAATTAAAGTGGCTTGGGATGAGAGAAGAGAAAGATCCTATTATGATAGGACGAGAACCAACCAGGATATCCAAAGTAACTATGCCACCAGTACCACAGTAACCAGGACTCCAGAGAATGATGCATTACATTTTCCATTAACATTTTCAAGTGATATCAGTACAGTCTGTGATATAATTAAAAATAATTGCGGCATATTGTTAAATGTGGATGAACTAGAAGGTGTTATAGGGGCTACACCATCATTTACCTTCAAAAACAAAATGTCATTAAAAAGACAGATGTGCTATAAGAAGTTAGATGGAGACCCCTATGTAAGGTCTGATAGGCTAGGTATCTTTCCATGTAGAAGGTGTATAGCCTGCCCCTTCATATTTGGAGGGGGGCAGTATACACACCCAACTAGAAAGTTCAGCATTGATACACGCTTTTATACAGACTGTTATAGTAAGAATGTTGTATACTTTGGTTTCTGTACAAAATGCCCAGCCTACTATGGAGGCAAAACTAATTGGCTACTCAAAGATAGAGTCCTAGAACATGTAAGGGACATTAAAAATAAAAAAGAGACAAGTGCGTTAGCGATACATGTTATAAAGGAGGGAGCCACACACACCTTCAAGTTTCTAGTGTTACATATCATACAAGATAATAAAAGAGGTGGGAACATGAACAACAAGACCGAAGCCTCAGAACAAGAATGGATAATTAGGCTACAGGCTGACAGACCACCTGGACTAAATAGTAAGGTTTCACTGAAACCTTTTCTTAGGAACAGGGCTTTGAAACACTGATTATTATGTCTGGTCACATCTTCTAATATTTGTACATATATTTTACAGTTTTACCACCATCTAATTTTATAGAGCATGTTTTTACAATTTTTTTTACACATATTTTTAGTTCACTATTTATATGATTGATTGTTTATATAGTGTATGCCTTTAACTTTTATTTATTCAATCAAGATGCTGTTAAATGATTGGATATGACCTAGATGTATCATTATTTAAACAAGAGCAACAGTTACTGTAGTATGTCTGAGTAAGTAGAGAGGACTCTGTGAAAGCGCTCACATGTTTTATATTTTTACTATTTTGTATTAAAGTGTTGTTTTGCCATGTGTATTCCAACGAGTTGTTGGCTTTTTTGGAACACTTTAAAAAATGTTTAGACACTTGCGAAAGAAAAGCAATATTAAGATTCAGAAAGAAAATACATTCTGTGGGTAATGAGGCAGAAAAGTTCCTCAAACTGTCTAGACAATAAACAAGTGCTTCAATATATGTGCCTGGCAATTCAGGATTATGAAGGCTACAACTGAAGAAGAGAAAAATTCTCTTACCAAACTTGTCTAAGGTTTACCATCCTTGTCTAAATGCAAGGGTTTAGCATTGACCTGAACTTTGTTAGCAGCTGGAGAATAAACAAATAGCTGTGGGCCAGACCAGTGGCAAGAATACAAATACTTGTTAAACTGAGGAACTGCTGAATTTTATGAAATCTATTTACCTTTTTAAGGACTGAAGACTGACTATCAGGATTATTTCAGGCAGAATCAAAATCATCATCCAAATCTGGCATAATAGGACAAACAGGTGTAAAAATGTGGCCTATCCACATTCAATATATCACAATATCTCCTTAAGCAGGGGGAAAAATCCGTTTGTTCCCACAAATGCATATTGTCAATCTAGAGACACAGTCTCAGAAAAAGAAAACTCCTCTATAGGATAAACTGAGGAAACACTCTCCTTAGAATCAGGGTGAGATGCTTGTGAGGAAAATACAGAAACTGTTCTGGCCTTTTCATTATAAGATCCTCTGATATAACATCCTCAGGATTTGTGGAATTAAGAATAATGTTTAAATTTTCCTGCTGTACCACAATATATCTCCTTCCTGTTCATACTGGTGTACCTCAAGGTTCCAGTCTATGGCCCCTCCTATTCAACATCTTTACAAATAATCTATATACATCTTGCCCCCGCTCTTCTCTAATTCATTATGCAGACAATTCCACCATATCTTGCTCCAATAATCTAGACTCACTCCTGTCAGTGGAAAAATGGCTAACCTGCAGTGTACACTTTTTTTTTTTTTTTTTGGATTAAGTAAAACATCTTTCCTCCCTAAATCTCTACAACATTGCAAAATCTCCTCCTTAATCACATCCCTTAAAAACACTATTATCTCGGTAGAAACCCATACTAAACTCCTTGGTGTAGTTTTCGACGAGCAACTCAAATTCAACATGCATATTCTACAAGCTATCAAAAAACACACCAAAAACTAGGCCTACTATACAGGAATAAAACATATCTGATGGACACAAAACGTTCAGTAGCTCATGCTTTTCTATTTTACGCTGCACCTATACTCACTAATCTCCAATCTAACCCCATGGCCAAACTTAAATCCACCTACAATAAAATTGCTAGATTTGCTGCTAATCTACCTTACCACTTCCATCACTGCCCTAAAAAATCTCTTACTAGCAGGAGTAAAAAAACAACTCCTACTTCCTCAACTCCACCTCACATACTCAATACTAGCAAATCCCTCCCTCTGCCCTGCTCTCTCTACCTTAATCCCTCCATATGCCCCCAAACGATGCCACCGCAGTGCAGACCAACATCTCCTGCAAGTCTATAAACCCACAAAGCAAATCAGTAAACTTCTGTATAGTCACTCTGTCGCCTGTACCTGGAATAAACTTCCCCCAGACCTTAGAGCCATCTCTAACAGTCTCAGTTTTGAAAAAAAACACAAAGATTACATATTTAATAAGTGGACCTGTCCCTGCCCTACTCCATGCTGACATATCCTCCTCATCTTCACTTCTCCCTTATCTCTGCTTATAGAATGTTACATTATCTACACCTGTCTAAAGTAATACATATCCTGTTTTCTTGCAGTCTAACAAATATAAAGAATTGACACTCCATTATGTAACTGGTTGACCATTTGCCAATGTGGTTATTGTATTCTTTCTCTCTAGCTCTGTTATTAGTATTTTATACTTGTATAAGTTTTATATATTATATGTTTGGAGCTTTTCTCCTCGGGTCTTTGCTGAAAAAGGGCTTTCTCGCCCAGTCAGACTAACCCGGTTAACAAATGTCAAATAAATAAATAAATATTCAAAGTTTGCAATAAATCATTAGCCAAGGTAAGTAATTAACCTTTATCAACATACACACACTCCCTTTAGATGAAATATGTATAACCTTTTGTTTCTTTTCTCTAAGGACATCTGTAGAAGAAGACCAAATGAAAGATAACTCCTTATCCTAACAAACAGAGTTCTTATCCCAACCACCCCAGAAAGAATCTCTCAGAGATTTGCATATCTAAAGATGACGGCTCTTCGATTCCCTTTATGGACACTTGAACAGCTGCAGAAGATGTGGATAACCTTCAGTCCATGGTGACTACACAAGGTGGTCTTCAAGAAACCAATAAGTGGTCTAAGGAACAAGCTGTGGCCACTTCAGAGTCACATACTAATGTCAAAAGAGCAGACTTAACCTGACGTACAGACAAGTGCTCTTTATTTTTAAGAAATTGCAGGACCATTAACACTATCCATGTTCCTCTCGAGGATGCAGCCTGTTTGCTTGCTAGCTCTGCAGTAACAAGTCAAACAGATGGTAAGCTTTCACTTTAGTGTTCATAAGCAATACATACACTTACACTTCCTTATTCAGTCTCACAAGTATCACAAAAGTAAATTAACATGTAGTACACTTCAATCCTCCACAAATCAGAAGTCCCTTTTCAAAAAAAGAGTCAGTGAATTAAATACAAATGCAGGCAAGTTGTCCTGAAGTTTATACAAGTGCAAAATTATACTTGTAATTCCCTAAAAGAATTACTTCCTTAAAATCACAGATAGCAGCACATGTTTCTAAAGAAGTGCACCAGACACAGTTAATTAGTCCCACCAATGAAAAGTAACATATTTGATAAGATGTTTCCTATAAAATGTGAACACAGTACATCAGTCTGATTAGAGAGACCTGGTCCCGATTACTTGTCAAAAAGCAGAGAGAAAATCTTATTTCTGTGTGAAGGGTTCCCTAATGGGGACTTCTCTGCAAGAAATGGAAGATTGGAGGAAACAGTTGACCTGTGAAACCACAAGGTGCTCTCCATAGGGGGCCATGAATGTGCAGAAGGATCTGACACCCAAGCTTCTATTTTCTCGCTGTGGATCTTGACACAAAGCAGCCTGGGTACATGTGGAGGAGAGCTACAGCCTTTTTAAGACTGGCAGGATATAACCATAATTGCTGTAGGCTACTGCAGTAATAAGAATGATACACATCACAAATGAATTTTGATTGAACAGACCATATCGCAATTCTTTGTACTGAAGACAACGCTTTATCTGCTCCATATATGGTATGAGTTCCAATATAAAAAATAGCATAGGACTGCAAAGTAATTTACAGATGTGAAAGCTGTAGACTCTCAGTTTGCCACATAGATGAATGAATTGCTTTAAAAACTTTATAAATTTTACTCTGCCACATGTTTGTGCATCTGTGCTTGAGATAGAGAGAGAGATTGAGAGAGAGACAGTGAAATGCCTAACACCTGTTTTAGCTTCTCAGAAAAGCTTTTTGAAGTCTAGCTGTGGATGATACTATACAAAAGACAGAAGCTTAACAACACTTTCTTAAGTCAGAGAGATGTTAAGAAGTTATCTTTTTCACAAATGTGTGGCATAACCACAATACTCCACGCCCTATTAAGTGAGTTATGACTGCTGAGACCAGATGATAATTCTTTGTAATATGTAGAGGTTTAGCTGCCCTCCTGTACTAGTGTACATAACTAGTGCAGGAGCACAAACTATGTCACGGCCTTGAATACCTTTAAAACGCTTAACTCTTATGTAAACAATGGCAGGAAGCTAACTGTTTGTCTTGAGAAACAACAGTTTTAAGAGTTGGTAGGCAATTCTCTCTACCACATTTTTGTTTTTGTGTGGCAGCTAAGTGTTCAACAGCTTAAGCCTTGTTACCCTTCCTCCCTGCATTGTTTGGTGGTAGTTTCTGTATTGTTCTTGCATGAGAGTAGAGCCTAACAGTGGTGAAAGGTGATTCAGCACCTTCATACATCAAAAAGGTACTTAATAAAACTGTCTTTTTTCCTGAATTTAAGGTGCACTCATGGCAGTCTGTCTACTATTGCAATGCACTTTTCAAAATTACTATTATCGAGCCTTGAAATGTCACGCAGCCACAACAGAAATGTTTGAAAGCTATTAACACACTCCACATTGCCTCAAACAAAAAAAAAAAAAACAAAAGCAGCAGAGTGATGTGCAACAGCCTTTAAAGGTGCTGCTTGGTTAACAGGTGTACTTTGCTTCAGGCCACTAACTGGGTAGCAGTGCTAAGTGTGTTACACCTTTCAAATATGTACAACTATTCATGCTCCTAGAGTTTACTTCATGTTTTTTTTTTACAACTGTTAATATATCAGGACAGTGAAAGCACCATGTATTACAAAGAATATGACTGGGTTTCTTCCATCATAATCAATATATTTTGTGTTTTTAAAATGGATGTCAAGATTCACCTCTTTACCTTTGCTCTCAAGGTGAAATTACTGACATCCATTTTCAAACACATAACAACTGGTTATGACTGGAGACCCAATCGTCACCTTCTATGTTAATGATCTAGTTGAAGCTGTTAGCTAGTGCAATCCCAAGTCTTATTTATTAATGCATGCGTCACTGGACCCAAAAATGGACAACTTAATGGCATTCTAGAGTGTTATTAGTAAATTATTAACCTGAGTAGATACATCACTAGGTTTATAACCTAATGTCAAGTCAAAGCATGATATGAAACCATTACTTATGTTTACATTATAAGCATCTGCTAAGTCTTGCAGAAAGTTATTTAGAATAATGAATTTAAAATTAAGTGACAAAGCAAAACCAGCCCTTAACAAATATATTAATTAGCACTTCTAACACTGCTTTTCAGTCTTAAGGCGAGGAGTGATGCCACTGGAAGAGTGTGAATAAATACTCTTAAAATAAAAGAAGTGTAAAAGCCTTACAAGATCAGGATAAATTAAGACATGACATATGAGCATCACCCTTCCATGAAGCTTTGCTACTCTTGGTGTTAAATGTGCATTCAGATTAAAAGAAAATATGAATGCCAGCTGAAAACAGAAGTATAAAATGTGACATTATAATGCTGATAATTACAAGGAAAATATGTAATAGCTGAACTATTTGGAAAGTGCAGCATCTTTTCATAATTATATTACAGAACCTTTTAATTTGTACTGTACTCACACAGCTAGGAAAAATAAACTCGGTACTTCCAATGCTGAGTGGCTTCTCTTTAGATTTGGCATCCATAAAGAGGTACTTACTGACCAAGGTCTACCTTTTATTTGAAGAGTACAGCATCACCTGTGCCAGTGCTTTAAAATTAAGAAATTGAAAATATTATTATACCTTCCAGAGACTGACAGGTTCAATAAAACACCGATTTCAATGTTAAGAAAAACAGCTGATGCAGATGGTAAACATGGGACAAGCTGTCACCCTATTTGCTGTTTGTGATAAGATAGTTGCCACAAGCTTCAACTGGGTTTATTCCATTTGATCTTTTATATGGCAGGCATCCCAGAGGTCTGCATGATATTGCTAAAGAGACTTGGGAAAAGAGAAGACACTGTTTAAAAATGTGATCGAGAATTATGTTAGTCTACAGGATAGGTTTATGCAAATAAGTAAAGGAGCACACACAAAGTTCCGGAGATGCTATCATGATTCTATAATAAAAATGCACAATGTAAAGATTTAACCCAGGGGATCACGTGCCCTTCATGGGAAAACACATCTCTATGTGGCAAAAGCCACCTGAAGTGATAGAAAGAATAATTGCACTGAATGAGAAAGTTAGAAAGCCAGAAAATAGATCACATTAATATATTGAAGCCATGGGAAGAAAAAGAAATTAAAACCTAACAGTAAACACTTAGCATGATTTTGATATATTAGTATTGCATATTGCATAGAATATTAAGACGTGATCGAAAATATAGACATTTCTTCAGTTTTAGGGTAAAGTTTTCATTTAAAAGATTCCAAAGACTGTAAAAGTTTAAGATACATAGATAAACAAACCCATAACACTGGAATTAGTGGTATAATCTAAGTGTCTCTCCTAAAAGAATTGATAAAGTAAATTCAGATTTTCTTCTTATTTCTAACATTAATCAATGTTTTATGTACTTCTAATGATAATAATGACCAAAGTACATATGCCTTTTAGGCTTGACAAAAAGGCATAATTTACTACCATTAATGTATATAACACTAAAAAGAGGCTGAGCCCTCAAAGCCATAGCTGATAACACACTTACATAATTATTTCAGGACATCTCCTTTGTTTTCATTTTAAGTTCCACTTTCGAAACTGCATACAGTATCACCCGCGTAGTCTTAAGTTTACTTTGTGTTAATATAAGAAATGGGTCTATCAAACATAACATCTTTAAAACCAAAAAGCCTAACGAATAACCTTTCTTATTAAGGAGATATAACAGTCTCATACTACACTGTGGCAGGGAGAGTGCAATTCATATTTTACTCACAGTCCATAAACTAATAAGTTCACAGGTTTGGAGAGCAAGCTTGAGGATTAATGGCCGTTGAACAACTTAATGCTATGAATGACATGAGTTTAATTGACAGGGGAAGTTTACTCCGTGTCTGGAGGTCTTTGAGATGTGCAGTCATTTTTCAAAGTATGCTTGATATCAATGTTTTACTGAGGCTAAGTGTCATCATGTGTTCAGGTTTTCTAGTAATAAGGGGAACCTTTACTATTGCATGTTATTTCAAGCACTGGTCTCTTAAGATGATGATTGTGTACAGAGAACAGACAGAGTTCTGTAGTCTTATGTTATAAGACAAGCCATGAAGGATTTGAATTAAAATTATGAGGAATCACTGTAGCTTCAGCAATTTCACTATATGTCACACAAGTAGTTTACAGAACAGGGTTCAGTACTGTATAACTGAAGTGACAAGAGCTTTATAAAGAGGAACAACTACTTGTGTGGCACTGCCCTCAATCTCGTGAGAAATCAGATGGGCAACTCCATAAGTTTTGTGGAGAGTATCAGCTATATAGGTAAAAAATGAAACTGACCATCTGCAAGGGCTCCAAAGTCAATTACTGTTTTATTAACTTTTAGCTGTGCCCATAATCTGCTTGTAATACTTGGTAAACTGTTTTTGCCATATGGCAGAGTGCTGTATTTTTGACAATGAAAGCAGAGTCATTTCTATTTACCATTAATGGGTAGTGTTATATGCAGTTAAAAAGTGTTGTAATGTGAGTGGGGCTTAAAGACAATGCTCACAAGTTTTCAGTCATCTGTTTATTTGGGAAGACAGACAGCGGAGTCAGTACTAACACCTGAGAGGGATTCCACTGTTGACAGTAAATGGTGAATATAGGATTTCTCCTGTTGTTTCCTGGTGTGTATGACCATGTACCCAGCTATGGGTACTAGATATTATAGCTTCTTTTACATTTAAATTCCTGACATTATGTACGACTCCTTCATGGGGTATGGTATCAAATGTTTTAGCAGATCAACATAAGCTGAAGAAACAAATAAACCAGAATCTAGGGTGGTGGTCACACTTTCAAATAAATTTATGTGGTTATGCACTCAAGATCTACCTCTGACACTGGGGATTGCAGTTTGGTCAACTCAAGTGCTCAAAATGGAGCCTCCCTATCCATGGAAAAATATATGCATCACCTAGAATCCTGCCATGGTATGCTGATATTATGCACCTGCATTTTTCTTAACTTAGTTGCTTGAAAAAGGTGGCCATTATTTATGAAATGTTATGTAGCTGCTCCTATCCGTCTTTCAATGTGGCTTTTGAATTAATTTTTGTGTGGGTTATCTCACATATGGACTGCAGTATACTTCAAAGGGTTAGAAAGGCAGGCCAATGCCGAATATATATTTAACTCTTACTCTACTGCTACCATTAAAACTTTATAATCACTAACCGTCAGTAACTTGTGATTACCAAGTTTGAAATCATGCTTAACATAAGCAGATCCAAAATTCAATTTGTACATTTCTGTGGATTTTAAGAAAACAGATTGCCCCTTCATCAATTTTGCAGTTTATTTTACTCACTTATAAGTTATTACTAGAGAAGCTTCTAGTTATATATAGACCTCTAGGTAGATGCAAATTATAAATAAAACAAGTAAAGTATATACATGTATATGTGCATACACAGCATGACAGTATCTTCTTTTTCTTTTGGCTGTTCCTGTTAGGGGCCGCCGCGGCGGATCATCTGTTTCCATTTCTTCCTGTCCTCTGTATCTTGCTCTGTCACACCAACCACCTGCATGTCCTCCCTCTCCTCCTTTGGCCAACAGTAGCCCAATTTCTGCCAGCACCCTGTTGGCTAACAGTACTGGTGGTGGTCATTGTTAACCCGGGCCTCGACCAATCCGGTATGTAAATCTGTATTGTTCTCCGCATATCTCATTTGGCAAATGTTTTACGCTGGATGCCCTTCCTGATGCAACCCTCCCCATTTATATTTATTAAATGCATGAATCCTACGCATTTTATGTAAAAAAAATGTACAAATGGCGATAAATATAAAAAGGTAGCAAAACCAATTAAATCATGAAAAAATCACAAACAAACCATTTATAGTTTTTACATTTTATTTTTTTATTATTGTTATTATGACTGTTGTTATTATTATTAGTTTTTCTTAATATAAAACTGGTTGTTGTACCCCTGCCAGGGCCTAGACAGACACTCATGTTGAAATTTAGGGACCTCCAAAAGGAATGCTCAAAATCTCTCAAATCAGGGAAAGCAATTTGTTTCACAAGGCCAAAGCAAAATAACTAAAATATATCCTTCCAGATGTGTCCTATACTGTCTCTGCAATGACCAGCAGCACTTCTGATGGCCAGAATACAGCATCTCACCAATTATTTAACACAGTATGTACCAAAGTTGTGTAGGATACTGTATGCATGGGTCAAGATTTGACAATACTTCAGGTAGCAATTAGGAGCCAGTTCAAATCCCAAGAAGCCAGACTAATGTGATAGGAATGAGAACTATCTGCTAGGAGTCTAGCATTGGAATTCTGTCAGATAAAGAGTACTGTAAATGTGCAGACACAAACACCAGCAGATGAACCTCTGCTGACTAGCCCCGAGGATAGGATGAATTGAATGATGTGAGCTATAAGCCTTCAGACAGGAAAAGCTAAGACCTGGTCCATCAAGCGTTACTCTGTCATTAAGCAAAATACTTAGCTCACTTACACAATGTACAATTTCCTAACCGTTTCACACACAAATTATTAAGGGACAAAGCTGTGAAAGATGAAATACAGTAGAGAGTCAAATATCTGAATATTGATGATCAGAAATGCCAGTAATCCAAATGCAGCCTTCCAAAATTTTCCAGTAGCAAAAGTCATAAAGTCTGAATATGTAAATGTTATATGTAGTCACTTGTGCATATTTTTTGAGCTTGTAGCCCGCTCATGTGTGAAAAATATTCTTTATTGTCCAGTGGAATTGCTGAATGGTTGAAAAGTATATTCCCTGTTTGCGGGGAAAAAAACAAAAATTTTAATTTGTTTTTATTTGGTTCAATGTATGTTTGATTATCCGAACAGTTTGCTTATCTGAAATACCCTAGGTCCCAATTAGTTTGGATAATCGACTGCCTACTATATATAAACAGTGTCATAAATGCGTACAGCTCCACTTTTTGTTGGGTCAAGCATAAGCTGATTTTGCATTATTGATTGCAACCAGTCCTCTACACCAGTAAAGTCTGAGTATTTCTGGAAAAAAAGAGAGGTACTCCTAGATGTCAACAGCATGTGACCAATGATCAGTACCACTAGACATAATGGACAGACTTAGTAACAGCATATAAGCCATTGAAAAAAAGAAGCTAAGAAACCAAGAGAGTCCTAAGGTACAACCACATTCTAGGTTCATAGGTAGGTACTAGGCTATCAGTCCTGGGGCCTATACAAGCCCAGCCAAAAAGGACGTTGGCTTTTGCCACCCAAGAAAATTATTTTCCTGTGCTACTGTCGAGCAGAGCCAAAGAGGTGATCCCGGGGTGAATTTCCTATTTCCCATCCAATCATCAAGATTTTTCTTGAAGAGTACTAATGAGGAACTTTGTTTGATATAGATAGGTAGTTTATTCCAGAGTATGGGAAGTCTCTGGGACAGGAAAGAAGTCCAGAGTAATTAACCCAATACACTACCTTCTGAATGTCCCAGATTGAAGGTAAACTACTCAAGAACAAAGACAGTAAAACCACAATAATGTATGTTCTATAGGGATGCCATAGTCCACCAGTTCCTCCTGCCAGCCTGGTCGACATGGGCATACTGAGACAGTGTAGCAACTGCCTTATGATCACAGACAGTCCTCTTCTCCTAGCACATAATTCTTCTACTTGTAAGAAATGCATCTACATCAGTAACCTGGAACCCAACCTTTCTCTCGCCACAGTCAGTACTTCTAACAAAGAGGAGACTGCCAGCATAAACACCACACCACTCACATCACATAGCCAAGCACAACACACATACCTATGCAGGGATCCTCAATAAAAACTTATCTAAACAACAGAGACCCCCAAAACACACTCACAGACATTCCACACACAAACACTTTACACACCAGTGTGTCACAAACACAGCCCATTAGGCATAACAATAAACCAATGCAGCCCATAAGGCATAACAATAAACCAAACATATTAGTCATTGGTGACTCAACAGTGAGACACACTGATGTCCCCTCACCATGCTAGACAAGGAGAAGGTCACAGTCAGTTGTCTGTCAGGTGCCAGAATCCGCCACATCACGTGTGCACTTAAGTCTCTCCACAGGAGTACAAGTATGACTCTGTCATTGTCCATGTTGGTATAAATGACTTGAGACGTACACTCCCTGGACTATATGAAGAGAGACATGATTGGGCTCTCAGATTGTGTGTCACAGGCAGGTATGACCCTAGCCCTAACAGCATCTTATCTTGACCAAGAATGATACCACAATATCAACAAAAAAAATACTTCAACAATTGGCTTAGTTTCTGGCGTCTTTCCAAGGGGATCCAGTATCTGTCTGCCTGGGATGACATGGTTGACAGGCCTTGATGCTTTGCCAAAGATGGCCTCCACCTGTCACCCCTGGAGTTATGGGTCTTGGCCAAGGCTCTTGCCTCCCCCATTGTGCCTTTTTTAGGCTATGTCCCAAAGATAAAACTTCCAACATAAAAGATCTGTCAAAAAAGCAAACTGAAGGCCATGCTGCTTAACGCTAGCAGCCTTAAGCTGAAAATGTACTCACTGGAGGCTCTCCTCACACTGGAAGATGCTGATGTTTACACGGTCATGGAAACTTGGTTCAGGGCTATGGAGAGCACCCCTGCTTTACCAGGCTATACCTCATTCCACAGTTTCTGACTGCAAAATGAGATCGAACAGACTAAGGGTGGTGGAGTCTCTATCTGCATTAAGGACAGGCACACCTCCAGACTAGTTTGCCAGCATGATACACTGGAATTACTCCAGATGCAACTGACAGTTGGCAAGCCACCCATCCAATGTATAGCCAGCTACAGACCCTCCTCCATGACTCAGGACACCCACACCTCTTACCTGGACCTACTTGACTCCATCAAAGTACTCCCTAACATCTTGATCCATGGTGACTTCAACTACCCCACCATATACTGTGTGAAATATTCCTGGACTAATGCACTCACCCAATGATTCCTTGACTGCATCAGTTCTAATGCACTAGACCAGCTCGTCTCATCCCCCACAAGGAGAAATAACATTCTGGACTTGGTTCTCATTAACATGGGTGACCGCTGCACCACTCCCATAGTATGTCCCTCCCTGGTGAGATCATTTCATCGGTCTGTCTCATTCAAAGTCTCTATCCCACCCAACCCCTCCCCACCTAAAGGAGGGTATCAGTAGCTTCACCCCCCCCCACAGAGGATGCAGACAACTATGCTGAGCAGTACGCCAAGCACCCGTACAACTGCATGGACTCGGCCATACCCAACAGAACTAAGACCTGCTCCTCAAAGAAACACAAACCTGTCTGCTGTACATCCTCTATCAATGGGCTTTACTACAAAAGGAAGAAACTGTTGTCCAAGGGTAAAAAGAACAAATTCCAAATTGGAAAAACTCCCCCCTCAGCCTCAACAAGCAAATTAGATCATTAGCAAAATCCTCCAAAGCCAATTATGTATTGAAACTAGCCTCCAAAACAAAGGGAAACCACAAAGCCTACTTCAGTTACATCAGGAACCTCCATGGCAAAGTCCAGGTTTGTTCTGAGTTAGTACTTAATGGTACCACTTACACTGATCCGGTTAACTTAGCCAACCTGCTAGTTGATTGGTTTAGTGCAAACGTCACCTCACCATCCCCCCACAGGCCCATTTGATATCCCCAATACTTTTCCTGCACCTCACATAAATATAGAGATCAAGTGTTAAAGGCCCTTACCAAAGGCAAAGAACACAGCTTGCATGGGACCTGATAGTATCCCAGACTGTATTCTGTACCATCTCCAGCAAGAACTAGCTTCACCATTGAGCACCCTATTCAACCACAACCTAATTACAGGCTTCATTCAAGCAGAGTGGAGAAATGCCACTGTCATCCTATTGCACAAAGATAGTGCCACTACTGACCTGAGAAACTATCGCCATATTAGCTTGACAACTCTGATCTGTAAAGCAATGGAGCATATTATTATGGATCTCATAAACAAGGACACAGGCAATCGCCAAGCACTTGCACCACCTAATTTAGATTCGTCAAGGGCAGATCTTGCCTGTTGAACCTGGTTGACTTCTTTGAGACTGTTACCAAGCCCCTGGATGAGGGAAAGTCAGTACATACAGCTTACCTTGAATTGGGCAAGGCCTTTGACACAATCCCTCACTCAGACATCATTGAAAAGCTAGCACAACTTGACATAAATCCCTATATCTCATCAGGTGGGTGACCAACTGGCTCATCGATAGGACCCACAAGGTCAAAATAGGCACCATCACCACCGACAGTAGACCTGTTACAAGTGGTGTTCCCCAGGGATGCGTCCTGGGACCTCTACCGTTTGGCATCTACATCCCAGAGGTCCAGGCAAAGTCAAAGGATCTATGGCTGACCAAGTTTGTGGGTGACTAAGTTGGGTGCTGTCATTGCCTCTCCAAATGATGTTAACATACTGCAAGAGGGGCTCACAGCAGCAAATGACTGCTGCCAAAGTCATAGCCTTACGTTAAAATGCAAAAAAATTTATTGTCCTACCATTCAGCAAAAACACAGCCACTACTGATCACCACATCACCAGCAACTCCCTAAACACACAACCTGTGGTGAGAGACCTGGGTACTCAGGTTGACAACAATCTCACATTCAATCATGTAGCGGCAGTGGTCAGAATAGTCTTTTACTTGGTTCATTTCATAAGTAAAGGGATTATATAAAGAAAAAGGGAGGTTATTACCTCTCTGTACTCCTCCCTCATTAGGCCTATAATTGAGTATAACACCCCGTTTGGTATGTACCTCTGCAAACACCTGTACCAACTGGAAAGGCCACAGAAATACCTCACAAGGAGAATCCATAGCCTCCAACACCTGTTTTATGTGGACAGGCTCAAATCACTATCACTCTACTCAGTATAGTACAGATTCCTCAGAGGTGATCTCTATCTTGGCTACAAGGCAATATTGGACCCTGCCCTATTAGAGATGCTCCATATCATTAAGTCTAACTCCTCATGCATTATCTGCTTGAAAGGCCTAAATCTAATATGCGACATCAACAAAACCTGCTGGATAGACAGGTTTGTCTCCAAGAGACAGCTCCATCTCTGGAATAGACTTCCATGTCAAACAGAGTACCTCAATGATGCTCTTCAAGTGCAACCTTGATGAGTGGATGGGAAACCACAAATTTGTCTCGGGGGTTCCACATTTCTCCCTCATTGACAGGGGTGACAGTGCTGACTGAGGTTTCTTTTTCTGGGTATAAACTCTTGGCTAGACTTGTAAGAGCCACAGGGCCATTAGCTTAGTAACCTCCTATGATCCTACGGTATCCGATGCCATTAAGAGATACAAAAGGACCAGGACACAATACAAACTTTGATCTCTTAACATAAAAAGGTAATTTACCATACCACTCATATGGTAGTGGTCTCTGTGCTGTATCTAGACATAAAGGTAGACTGACAAGGGACTAAGAGGTTATGAGATGTAAGAAAAGGTTGCCTCTGTAAATAAATAACTTTCTCAATAACCTTCCCAATAATTGGGATGGTAGAGTATTGACAGTAAAATCAACAATTACAGTAAAGTGCCTTTTTTAAAGAATTGTGGTGATCAAAACCAACTGAAAAGAAAAAAAAAACAGCTCTCCTAAATGATGGTCTTACTATTTGGAAAATAATTCACCCTAGCAATTCAAGTCAAGACAGTAGTAAGTCTTACAGAGCAAGGATCCATTCTCACAAAATTAAACTCTATCCTGAAAAAAATCTGGCTAATCCAAGAATGAACCACCAAAATGCTAATGGAATGAATGCATAACAAAGAACTGTCTTATTGGAACAACCTTATCTAAAAATACTTCCCAATGCTCTGAGAAGGGAAAAAAACTTCCTGAGCAGGACGATGATCTGGGCTACATGATATACCAACCATTTAGAAAAGTGCAAGCAGATGATTTGATGAAGAGCAAATCTGACTGTACACAAAAGATGCCTTTTTATATGAGATTTCCCACCTGGATACAATATAGTACTGATCCAGACAAAAAGTATCCTTGTAAAGACAAATCCTTGGATTTTTATGCTTCAGACTTAATCTGGATCTTTAAAATGACCACAATTCATAGCCATACCATAAAATACTGCAGTCTTCAGAATAACACCATCAGTGCTGAACCACAATTATCATCAGCACCAAGAGGGGAAGTCACGCATGCTCTACAAATGAATATTTATATTGGTCTATTAAGTTCAGTGAAATTGAGTCCCATAAAATCTAGAGTTTTATTCTACAACCAAAATATAAACTGCAGTAATACAGAATTTTTCCAACACATTTAAATAAAATCTTGACAAAAGCTTTTGTACTAAACAAGCAAACCCTCTGAAAAGAAACTGAAAGCCATATAGACTTCCTGCCCATTTGACGTTACCTTTTGCATCAAAATCCAGAAGTCCACATAAAATATGGACTAATAGTAACTCTCAGGTAAAAGTCTAGTAATTCTATTCTGCTTCAGCAAGAGACAGAAATTATATTCACAGCATGCAGATCTTTTCAGCAGGATTGCTTCTCCTTAGCCTCCACTTTTCAGGAAGATGACTAGGTCTTGTTATGAGTGCTCTAATGAACATTCCTCACTTACTGCAGGACCACCACCCAGAATTCCTGGCAAACAGTCCTCCTCCATATGAAGCGAACTTCTCTAAATCTGTAAGGTTACAGCCACTTCTTTTATACATAAGAATTAAGCATCGTTAATTGATTTAGTTTACTTGCTAATGCAACTATGGAAATCTGCAGCTATGTTGACTACACTATTTTCTTAAAACAATAACTTTTATTTGCATCATTTACACACCATTTTAGCAAGATGGCAAGACCCAACAATACTTTATATATCTCAATAGGATATGCACACACACAAACATGTTTCAGTTATATAAACATTAACTTATTCAGTTTCTGATTATTCTCTGACAATATTCAGGGTCAATGGGGGGAGCCACAGACCATCTTGTTACTCAATAGGTAAAGTGCAGGAGAAAGTAATTCCAGACAGGATGCCACGCTGCTGTATGGCAGACAAACATTCAGTCATATATGGCATATACAACTTTGGGGAAGTCAGAAAATTACCACTTCACTCAAGTCATGTATTTAAGATGTGATAGAGTACCAGATCATCTGATGAAACTGCACAAAGCTAAAGGAGGATATGCAAATAGCAAATAGAATACACTCTGAAGAAAACTATCCAAGTTCTGTGAGGTGGAGATACTAAACAATGGACCACTGTGCCCCCCAGTTATATAGATATGAAATATATTATTGTATTCTTTACCTGGTCTGGCCAGAAGTCCTTGAGTTCTGTCATGGCCCCATAAAGATACAGTCAAAGCAATAGCAGTTGGCTAAGCTGCTTTACAACCATTGCCAGTGTTTGCCATATAAGGCTATAATAAAAATACCAGTACCCCTCTCCCAATCAAATAATATTTCAACAATAGCCTAGCTCTTCAAAGGGATCATTTTAATAAGCACCAGGCTACTAAAATCTCTTCTTTAAGCAGAACTCCAACCTGATACATTTATGCTGTGCTACCAGCAAAGTATAAAATATGATGGCTAAGCATTTGGATATTGTTTGATACTAGATGGATCTACTTAAGTGCAAAACATTTAATTTAGAGGCATAACTAGCTCAAATTCCATGACAGTATGAAAATCTAATAATACCACTCTACCATATTAAGAGGTACACTGCACAGCACTTTTTTTTCTCTGAATACCCTCATCTTTTCTAAGCATTAAGTTGAATTCATGCGCATTCTATTTCACTACGCAGATCCATTCTTAGACCAGACTGGTGATGTTTTGCACTGCTGGTTACTCTGCAGGTCTTTTTCTGCTAAGCAATTTGTTTTATTTCATTGGACTGCATATATATTTTACATAATGTTCCAGAAATTATCTGTTTATACATATTCTACATAGGCTGCTCATTTTATATATATATATATATATATATATATATATATATATATATATATATATATATGGGCAGCTTACCTGTAAAGTCATGTTGACAGTGAGCGGTAGTAAGGAGGAGGGCCTAAGGCTCATCTTATTAAAGCAAATGGAGCGGCTATAATCAGTTTGTGAAGGAATACCTTGGAGGAAACTCAATGAAAATTAGGCAGTACTGCTTTATAGTGAGATTTCCACTTCATTTTTCTTTCCATATGCTCAGCAGCTTACTACATCCAAGTCTTAGAAAGGCCACAGGAACTATTTGAAAACAGATGAAGCCCCAGTAGTTGATACTGCTAAATTCTGCAGAGGTAAGCAGGAGGAATCATAGAAGCAAACCACCTGCTAAACAGTATGGCAGATTGGATTCTCAAGTAAAATTTATGCCAGAGGAAAATACCTGATTTACAGAAGCTCCAAGCTTACAGAAATACAATAGTCCAATATGTGAATAAATTAAAATTAACAGGGTTAATTGGTAGCACGGTGTGCATGTTCAGACAGCAAGGGGCAGGCAGAGAATATTGACATTCATAATGATGAGAAAAGGTACGTATCTTTATAACCCACAAAAAGACAGAGATGTAATTATTTTATCTAAATGCAGGGCTAAATCTGTGGAAAATAGCCAGCTCTTTTAGACAGGTGAACAATTAATTCCTATTATGAGCATTTGAATGATTGGTTTCCAGATATAATTTGATGCTGTAAAATATTATCTTATATTAGGACACAGAAAGCAACATATGCTGCAACTATGTCCATATGACATATAGGTCTATAAGCCATTACTGTCACAACTGTGTTACATATACAATGCAGATATTTATAGAAAAGGTAATCGAACTGCACTGACTCTAAGGATGCTCAACTTTAGTGGTAAGACAATACTCACTTAATCACTAATTTGTTAACCTTGAACTTAGTATAAACAATATTCACGTGATAAATTAGGATAAGAATGTGTCATCACAATAATAAATCAATGAAAAATATGCTTTAGATGAACTAACATACTCCCCAACAAAAGGCACAGACTAAGAAATAAAGTACAGGAGGTAGTAATAACTAAGGACTCGAAACTTTTATGGGAATATGGTTCAACCCATTAAAGACTTGCAGATTAAAACCCTTAGACATGAATATCCCAATCAAGCAGAACTTTGTTTTTACCTGCATTTATACTGCCCTGCAGGGGTCGCTTCAGTACATCCATACTGTTATAACTATGACGTAGCTAAGCCACAATGAAGCAAAGGTTTTAAGAGCTGGATTTGACTGAATAATATTGTCTGAATGGTCTTCAATGTTATGATGATACACCAGATTACCAAGTACTACCTAAAGGCTCACAGCTGCATATATTACTCAAACAGTAACCACAGAAAGAAAGGGGGGATTGCAGAAGATCAATAAACTTGTTTTACACCAGCGGCACTTTGGGAGAGTTTCATTTTTGTAAGTAGTAGAGATTTGCGTGAAATAAGCTGAAAAGCAATGAGAATGAAAAGTTTGTTAATTGCTAACTGAATTCTTAGTAGTGTATTACTGTCATCTGCACGTTCACTTTCAGAAGATCCAGCAGTAAAGATTTAAAGTCACTCTCCAGCTGGTTATAATAATAAAAACATCATTTAACTTAAATAGACTTCGAAAAGATTTCCATGCCATATTTCAGTTTTACAAAGCCATTTCAGTTTGGTAAGTTGCATTGCTCCTTCTTAGTGGTAGCGTCCTATGCTCTTGCTAAGCTTTTGCTTGTAGCTAAAATTAATATGACTAGTAAATCACAATGGTAGTTCTTTACATTTAACCTACTAAACTAGAACCATAAGTCAGTATCATTCAGTAGGAGTTCATAAACTGAAATTCTCGAGTATTTACAGAGCTAGTCAAAGCCCTTTCCAAAGTATGTATCTAAAGCATGTGCTTGTTTACCCAGTGAGGTTTAACATTTAATTTGGAGACTGCTTCAAATCCTGTCTGGAAGACACTCAAGGAAAATGTCCTAGTAGTTTTCAAACAAATTTTCTTATGAAACAATAATGTTCAGGTACATGGTTATTCGTATAAAGTAAGGAAAAATTCCACACAATTGTTTTTTGTCTTTTGTTCATACAGTTTAAAGATTTAATTTCTTTGAAGTGTGTTGAAGTTCTTTCTCTTACCTTTGCACCACAGCAGTTTGTGCTGATAGCACAATGATACATCCCCCATCATTCCAAATATGCATGCACTTGTTCTTTATTAAATGTGTTGTAAAAAGTATAGCTTCCCCTAGAACAACATCAGTTAACTTTATCCATTGGAGATGCCAAAATAGGAATAGTTCAGGGATTCATCCACAGACATTAAAAGACACAACACTGGACACAAATGGGGGAAAACACATACATTAATACCTATGGAATTATCCCAGGCTGTCCATAATGGAAGATCACCAAGTAATAAAGAAGGTTTATGTGCCAAAGTACTTAGCCCTGTAAGGTTGCCATTAGCAACTGCACGGTCAAATTTGAACCCTTTTAAGGGGCCTCTCAGCTGACCCCCACCATCAACAAAACTCATGTAGTACTGCATAGGTCCCCTTAACGTGGCTAAAAGATAGCTGTACAGCTGCACATTGTCTCCCTCACCAAAGTACAATTTTTTAATTTATCTCTTCTCTTTCCCCATTCCTCCCCTAGACTCATGCCTTGCTCTCCTTCCTAACCCATGCCTGACAAAGTACAGTTGTGTAAGATCTTACCATAACAGTAGATGTCCTACTTCTCACTATTGCAATGTTCTTTACTCTTGGGATATCCTACAGAGGACAGCCTAATGTCTGGACAGTATATTAAAGCCTTTACACCTTCCAGGTATCATACATTGGGTATACTTCTAAAGACTGACTCTCAGATGACCGACTTTCAAAACCCTAAGAGGAAAATCATGAAAGTTCAGAAACCTGAACGTTGACTGTTTATTGGGCAAGCAAGCACTTGGCCAACATGCCCTGTTCTCCACTGTAGTGCAATCCTGGAGTTGGTATATTTAGTTAAGGGTGTGGGTGGCATAGCCCCCCACCTAAGTGGGTTTTACTTACCTTAGCATGAGTTTCATTTACAGTTGCCCACGTATTTACTGGTAAAAATCGATGTTTAGGTTTATGAACTTTCGTGATTTTATTCCCGGGATTTTGGAAGTCGGTCATCTGAGAGTCGGGCTTTAGAAGGAGATCCCATACATCAGATGTATGTTATATGTGTAAGGTATAAAGGAAATATCTGACAGATGGATATCTAATCCTCACAACTGAAGTGCCCTAGCAGAAACATAGCAACCTCAGAGAAAGCAATAACATATCAATCCAGAAAAGGAAATAGGAGGAGATAAGAATGAAATGGGGATGCAGTGGACAGAACTAGGAAAACAGAAAATAAAAAGGGGTTACGAGGGAGGGACAGAGTGCTGCAACTGCTGCAGTATTCTTTACTTTGGGGAATAGGACAAAAGCTACTGGAAAGTATCAGAGGAAGAAGGCATAGAAGAGCTCTCCACAAGCCCTGGCAAATCCTGCCTTGGATATGGAAATAACATCCAACTTGTAATGTTTGGTAAAAGTGTGGATGGAAGAACATGTAGCATGTATGCTGTACAGCTGATGTATACATAACTTTGAAATCAATGTTATGTTTTGTAAAGTGTTTTATAATAAGTTAGTACTATATGTGCTAAATGCTGGTATTCCTTATAGGTTCATAGATTAGTACTTAGCTAACTGCCCTTATGAGCCATTTAAAGCCTAGCCAATTATCCCTTGTGAGACTCAAACCCCGCACCTTGTGTTTGTAAGGCAAACACCTTAACCATTAAGCCACCCTCTTGAAACTAGCATTTACTAAATGTTCAATGTGTATTATTATCTTGGAGCTTTTCTCCCCAGGCCTCCGCTGAAAATGGACATATATCCAGTCTGACTACCCCGGTCAACAAATGTAAAATAAAATAAATAAAGTAGCAGCTTCCAAGATGGATCTAGTATCCAGAATCTTGAAAAATTTACCAGAATAGGCTACTGTCCTGATGGAATGAGCACAAAAAGAGGAGGAAGTCTGATTGCAATGAAAAGAATAACAAAAATAAATGGCCTTAAACATCTAGGAGGAGATGGTTTGCTTAGACACTGACAAACTCAAGTTCCTGGCATGAAAAGAACCAAAAGGTTGCCCAAGGTGTGTAGTACCCTCTCACTAAAAGATTCTGGAGAAGGAAAAAAGGAGGGAAGATGAAGAGACTGATTCAAGGACAAACAATTTCCTTCAGCATAAAAGGACTGGTATGAAGAGATACCCTATCTTTGTGAATAAACAAATGGGGGAACCTACATGACAGATTGGAGTTCAGAGGCAATCTTGGCAGAAGTAAAAGTCATCAGCAATGCAATCTTCGAAGTACAGTGCCACACAGAAGAAGAAAAGGCAAGCTTACAAGGGGACCGAGTCAATTTTCAAGAACTAAATTAAGGTCCCAAGAAGAAGGACGCCTTTCAGAATGTTTTTGACTTAAAAACTAGAAGTCAGTGGCAGACTCAAGAGGCACAGACAGGCATAAATGTCTGACCAGTGCACTTTAACAGAAGAATATGTCAAACCAGCATTGAGCAACTCACACAAATAAAAAAGGACCATAGGGACCCCCATAGAAAAAGGGCCCAGAGCATGCTTGAAACAACAAATAGAAAATCTGTTCCATTTAGCCACACAGGAGTTTCTTGTACTGCATTCTGCAAAACCTGAAGCATGTCCTCAAAAAAATTGTGTCTAAAAGGAATCAAAACCGTTTTACTAAAGTGTCAGCTGAAGTGTGGACAAGCGAGGGTGAATGAAGGATCCCTGGTCTTGTGTGAGAAGACCCATCTTATGAGGTAACTTGTGATGATTGCCCCTGGCCAGGTGAAATAGAAGGGGAACCAGTGCTGTCTGGGCCAAAAGGAAGTCACCAGCAGGATTTTGGGTCTGTTCCAAATGATCTTGTGCAGAACCCTAGGAAATAGAAGAAGAAGAGGTGGATAGGCATATAGAAACATCCCCTTCTAAAAATAAGACATGGCATACAATCCTCAAGCCAGATGACTGGCTCTCAGGAACAGAACTGGGGAAGTTGTCTGTTCAGACAGGAGGCAAAAAGATCTACCTGAAAAGTACCCCACCGAAGTATGTGCACTGGACTGCTCAGAGTCTGCCACTAGACTGGGCTCTGGAGGGATAGAAACAGCCTGAAGAAGCAAGTGAGAGTGGACTGTAAAAACTCAATCCTGAAGATGCCAGTCTGCAAAGAAAGTAAGATTTTGTGCTTCCTTGCTTGTTGGTATTGCCAGTAAAAATATTTAAAGGAACTTAGAACCCAAAGGGAGATAAAGACCTGGAGTAATAGGAGTAGAGCCATCATCTCTTTGAAATTGATATGGTCTGCTACCTGCTGATGGGACCAAACATTTTCAACTTTTAGGTTGTTGTTGGAGGCTCCCAAACCAAGATTGGAAGTTTCCATATACAGCTGCTAAGTAGGGAGAGGAACATGAAAAGACAGACCTAGACTTATGGAAACCTGATGAATCCACCAGGAGCACTTGAGCTTGAGGCAAGGTAAGAGAGGGACCAGAGACTCTAGAGGGTGGCAGTGCTGGATCTAAATAGCTTTGAGATACCACTGACATTTCTTCATATGGAGTTTGCAAATGGAATCATGGGAATGATGGATGCCATGTAGCCCAGAGCTTAAAGAAATTCCCTTGTAGGAAGGACTGAGAGTGGAAGAGGAAATTGAAAATAAGCAGTTAGCGGACCCTGAGAGTGGAAGACAAGCCAACATTGGAATGTTCTGAATTTTACAACCAAAAACACTTGATCCTGAGAGGGAGTTAATGCAGACTTTTTGAGACTGAGGGTGAACTCCAGACTGTGTGGAAGCAAAGTGGTGTGTCGATTTTGAAGCAAGAGCTGTTGAGAGGGGGCTTGACTTAGAAGGTCATTTAAATAAGGGAATATTTGAAGTTCCTGAAGTCCACATAAAGTTATATGGTGCCAGGCATTTGGCAAATACCCTTGGAACTGCAGAAAGACCAAAAAGCAAAGCAGAGAAGTGATAATGAGAGGAAGAAACAGAGACAATGAAAATTTTCCTGAAGAGTGGGTGTACAGGGATGTGGTGGTAAGTGTCCTTTAAATCCAGATATACCAGAAAAGCTTGAGGAAGCAAAAGAGGGAAAAATGTCTGAACAGACAACATCCTGAGAGAAGGAATCTTGAGAAGAGTGTTGAGAAAAGATAGGTCTAGCATAGGCCTCTATGACCTCTCCTTCCTGGGAAACAGAAACATTCTGGAATAAAAACCTGTTCCCTGCAGATACAAGGGAATGGGTAGGGGGGTTCCCTATTCTACCAAATACTGCAGAATCAAAGGGAAATTAGGAAGATGGCAAGGAAGAGGCTGAGAAGGGATAGAAAATGGAGGAAAGGACTTTCAAACCATAAAATAACCATGTTGGATGATGGAAAGAACCCAGGCATCTATGGTTATCTTTATCAAACAGGAAAGGAAAAGGTTGACCTGAGGGACAAAGGAACCTGGCTGAGGGGAAATAGAAGCTGGATGTCAGAGACAGCAATGTCAGGAAAGAAAGATTTGTGGCCTCTAAAACTTCAAACAGGTTCGTCTGGGAAACTCAGCTTAGTAACACTCTTGCTTCTAGTTATCTAGGCTGACTACATACAAAAGAAGATTTAAATGGATAGTTCCTCTAAAACGTAGGCACGGGGAAACAAAAATTTGCTTAAGGTCTTGCATAACCTTGCCCTTACCCTGGAGGGCTTGAAAAAATTCTGCAGTAGCAGTGCCAGAAATATGCTGCTTGTCTAAGGGAGAATCCAAAAGTTTGGCCTTAATGTCTTTAGGTAAGAATTGAAGGTGCAACCAAGAGTATCTCCTCATGACAAAACCAGATGCAGATGCCCTAGAAAAGGCAGTGACTGCATCATAGCTGCATTTAACAGAATAGCAAGCTACCCGAGAGTGCAAAACTCAAAAGAGAAAGAGCAGAAGTCTTACTGTATTGACTCAGCCTTATCAGTCAAAACTTCTCCCCAGCTGGGAGAAAACAGCCAGGACATATCTAGCTATGTGGGTATGATAATTAGTGGCACTAAAAGCCAAAGCAGCAAAAGTATAAATTTTTTCCAATACCTCTCCACAGAATGGCTACCCTTGTCAAAAGGTAAAAGCTTGGAAGAGGAAAGTAGTTTGGATGGCTTATCTGTGGACATGTGAACAGCAGCAGGATCAAATGAAGGACTTTTATTCATAGCCTAGTATATTTATTTTATTTATTTATTTTACATTTGTTGACCGGGCTAGTCTAACTGGATACATGTCCATTTTCAGTAGAGACCCGGGGAGATAAGCTCCAACATTAAGGTAATGTATCAGGACTACAAATAAAAATAAAAGTAAATTGTAAATAGTACATTATTACAAAGAATTAATGCAAGCTCCAATATAAGGTAATATAACAGGATTGCAAACGAAAGTAAAATTGTGAACAGTAAAATATTACAAAGAATAAATGCAGTTCGTAGCTAAAGGGTGTCTATTAATGAACTAAGGTAGCTTCAATAACAAACAGATAAAAAAAATACAACAATAATGGTACAAGGAAAAAAATTAAGATTAAAGAAGGATTGGGTTAGCAAAGAAGTTATAAACAACATTAGAGAAAGAGAGGTTAGCAAAGAAGTAACAAACAAGATTAGAGAAGGAAAATTTAGGGTGTCGAGTCAGTAGTATTAAGTGCAGTATACACAAGAGGAATAATGATTAGCAATATTAGGACAAGAAAAAAGTGGAGGGGGTGAAAGGTACCATCCGGTTGTTATGTTAGACAAGGTTTGCTTGAAATGTCGTAGGTAGCATAAGTATTAACAAAGACATAGAAGAATATCAGGAATTGTGAAGTGTCAACAGTAGCATAGGAGTTAACACTGACGTAGAACAATATCAGTAGGTGGAGAGTGATTATAGAAAAAAAGAAGAGTAAGTTCAATGATGTTAGAAGGAAACAGAAAAACTACATTACTGACTATGAAGGAATAAGATGTGATAACTATGAAGCTAACAACCTGGACCTTTAAAAACTTATCCACACAACTCAACCCAATTACTTCCCTTTGAAAATCGTACGTCTTAATGGGGGGGGGGGTGTTTCTTAGAAGGCTGCTAAAATGTTATGTGAGGGCATCTTAGTTATGGAATGTTTACTGTTGGCCTCTGTCTATAATAGACATAGGGGGACCAGCCCGGAGGAGAATTTGCAATTTCCCATCCAATGGTCAAGATTACATTTGAATAGGGTTACAGATGGACTCTGCTTTACATAGATGAGGAATCTATTCCAGAGCATAGTGATCCTTTGAATCACATATCTGACTCATCAGAATGTTATATTTATGTTGTAAGCAAAGTTTAAATAACTGGATCTAGTGTTTCTGGTGCTGCTCATTTTGAGGATGTGCAAAAGCTCTTTCAGGGATGGATCAAAGGATGCTTTATATGCTAAGCACAGAACACCTCTGATCAATATGGAGGACAGTGTGTTCCAAATGTTGCATATGCCTAGTCAGGTATATACCAAAGGGGGCATTGTACTCAATGATGGGTCTGACAAAGGGATTTGTAGTGTGGTACTACAACTTTCTTGAACCTAGATGCCATACTATTTGTATAAGTTGCATGACATAGAATGAATTTCTTACTATCTTGGCTATGTGTTGGTCAAAGGCCAGATTACTGTCTACATATGTTCCCAGATATCTAACTACTGGGTCAACTCTTAGTGATGTCTTGTCAATGGAGTAATTTGCCTGGGTAGACGTTGTTCCAGAAGGCACTATAATGCAGTTCTTTCCACTGACTTTTAATCTGTGGCTTTGGCACCAGTCATTTGTCTGTGTTAGAGACTCTTGCAGGATCTTAGTGTCAAGAGGAGAATTTATTATTAATTAATTTATTTATTTTTTGCTGTCAATTTGCAGTTATCTGTCAACTTTGTGTGCCAAAGACCCTTGACATTTGTTAGCTTTGACCTCTGATAAGTAGATGCCAAACAAGAGTGGGCCCAGCATGGAATCTTGTGGTACTCCACTGATAACCAGCCTCTTGGTGGAGGTGGTCTCACCAATCCTGACTTCTTGGGTCCTTTCTGTAAGCCAGCTAATGACTCACCAAGCTGTGTAAGGATTTATGCCTGGTTTGGAGAATTTACCCACAATACCCAAGTAAGCCATAGTGTTGAATGACTCAGCCATAACTAGGTAGGCGGTATGCATCATTTTCCTTTCATCAATCGCCTCTGTTACCTTTTCAAAGAGGTCTACTAAGTTAAGCAGACATGACCTACCAATGACCACACTAAACTGGGTTGAGTCCAGTGTGTGTAGGTTTCCACTGTCTTTACTGATCATTTCCATGATAATTCATTCTATGGCTTTGCATGTTAGACTAGTCAGACTAATGGGTCTGTAGTTTCTGGGGTCAGTTGATGGTGATCCACCCTTGTGAAGGGGGATAACCATTGCCATCCTCCATTCACTTGGTATGTGGCCTGTTTTGAGGCTGTAGTTGAAAAGTGACTCAAATGGTCCTGCTTGGTCAAGCTATTTAGAAGGCTGTGTTCTTAGCCTTAGTGAGTGCTGCTGTGGCCTGTTCCCTTCTGATAGTTGGGGTATTTATGCTGGTAGAGATTTCACAAAGGGTGGCAGTGGGGGAGTGGGAGACAAAGTTTGAGCTGAATCTGTCAGCAGATTCACTACGTCACTCTGCTCAGTGAAGGTTGTACAATTTACTTCCAGTTCTGTACAATGTTGTGTGTTACAACTGAGGTTTCAGACATAGCTGTAGAAGGTCTTGTAGTTGTCTTTACTCTGAGAAGCTATTTTGACCTTGAAATTAGCCCTGTTGGATTTAATTAGTCCTTTTAGTTTCCTGCCTAGTTTTATTAGTGAAGCCTTCTGATTATGAGAGTTGCTCTTTCTAACTTTGGCCACGATTTTTCCTTCTGTTATATATCCTTTTAAGATTAGGATTCTACCAGTCTGGTTTGTTTCTGAGGTATGGTTTGGGCTTTCTTCTGGTAGGAACAGCAGCAACTAGGCAGCCATTTACACATGTGCACAGTATTTGTGCAAATAATTGTACATAAGCTGTTGTGAACTCCGGCCTGGGAGGAGTATTTATTTTTGACATATTGTCATTTAAAATAATTTAGTTTGCTTTACAACACTTTCTAACTGTAACAGGTTTTGCTGTGTTTTCCAAGTTGATTTTTATTTCAAATGAGACAGCTTTGGAATCCAACCTCACTAGTGAGGATGTGACATGATGGAGGGCGTGCAGTACTCTCCCATATTGGTGAGAACAAGATCCATTAACTGTTCAAAGCATTTATGTTAATAAAGTCCAGGAAATATTGTGTCGGCATTTGGAGGCAGTGCATGATTCCCAGTCTGTCAAGGGGTAGTTAAATTCTCCAATACAGAGTGCTTGGTTGGATGGAGAGTGCCTCCAGTAAGTCTAGATAAGAGTTGTGGGATTTTTGACACAAATGGTGACCTATAGCTTGCTAAGATATAGTAAGGGACTCTATCTAGGGTGATTTGTATGTGGATGAACTCCAGGGTATCATCATGTTTAACCAACCTTGAGGTATACTTGTTGCTAATGTAGACTGAGACACCTCCACCTTTAGTCCCTGTCTGTGTGACTGATGGTCTTATAATGTGTGGAAGGCACTGTTGCCTTGCACTGCTGGAGTACTTTCTGTGATTTTAAACCATGCCTCAGTAATGGCACAGATGTCTACATTCTCCAGTGTGGGGAGAGCTTGTAGGGTGTGAAGCTTCTTGTTAAGGCTCCTAGCAATGTGCAGTAACACCATTAGGTTCCTTTGGGTTTTATTTACTATGCTGGTAGGTTTGTCAGTTTGGCATTGCCTAAAAGAAGGCTTGGGGGTAAAATTTTAGCCAAAATCCAGAAGCTCAGGAGGGACAGGTGCAGGTCTTCTTTGGTAAAGCAATGTTGTCTACTGATAGCATCCTCCCAGGCTGCCAGATATTTAATCCACCTGGAGTGACAGCAGAAACTTGTTAAAGTGAATAATTTCTTGTGCATACTGTGGCATCATCATTGGTGAAGGCAGAATACTGCACAATGCAAGGCACATACAGGTCTTTAACACATATTCTGAAGGTCCATAATGTCTTCCTTCATATAATCCAGAAAAGTACGTCTCAGGTCATATATGCCCACATGCACTATAACAAAGTCATACCGGTACTTGTAATGCAATGACGTAAGTGCATGTGTAACGTGACAGATCCCAGCACCATATAAGCAACTCACTGTAATCTTGTCTTTTTCTAGTCTGATGAGCAGGACATTTGTGTGTCATACAGTGGAGACCCATATGACATGGGTCCTGGGTAGACTGTGTGCTTGCCTTAAGGGCTTTGTTTTCAGGGGTTCATTGTGTGTAGGCTTATGTGCAGTGTTTGGTGTTGCTTCTGGTGTATGCTTTAGAGATTCCTGCTGATAGCCACTGCTGTTTGCAGGCTTAGTAGGTCTTTGAGGTTTGAGGAGATTGACTTTTAATGCTCAACATAAGATGGTCTATGTGTGTGGACATTATATATGGTGGATGCAGTGTATGTGTTCTTGGCAACCTTGTTTTGCCTCAAAATAAATTGTGTATGTAGATCTCTTACACACTGTGTTGGGTTCTGTAAGGATTACAAGGTTGTTAATGAACATGAGACAAAGGAAACTGTGTGTAATTCCTTTAGCAGGGTCAAAACCACAGGAATACAACAATTAGGTACCATCAAAAATACAAAGTAGCAAATTAGACAGTAACAATGTCAATAAGGTTTCTAAAAAGTGGAGTTCTCAGCAATCATTAAACAGTACAATATCAGGGTACTTGAAAACTATTCAAAGAGCAAAAAGATAAAGCAGTTAAATTACTTCCAAAACACAAAAGTTGTAAGATAAATCTGTTATCTGCTCAGGATGGCACAGGATTTAATCAGGACCCTCTCAGAGTATGAGGCTGCTAAGCAGATGGGAGCTTTGTGAAAATGAAGATTTGTAGTAAGGAAGGATAGCTCAAGAACAATGATTGTTTGCTGAGTGAGCGCTTAGTGTTGTGGATTTATGCAAAACAATAGGTGTGAAAAGTACTTAATAAATACATTATACAAATGACAACAGCAATCCAAAGGGAGGAAGAGACTTTAGTAGTCAGATTACCATAAAGGGAAATAAGCCAGAGACACAGGCTTTCAAAATGACAAGAGCAAAAGTTTTTTTTTTTATTTTGGGGGGGGGCAAGGGGTTCAAAATCAAGCTGATGCAAAAATGCCAGACAGATCAGGTGCCTACAGCTTGTTGTCCACAGTATATCAATGGTCAGCATGTGAGCCACAAGGAAAATGTTTCGGCCCAGTGATGTATAGTCTTAATTAAACAAAGACCAGGATAGCATCCAGTTAGCAAAATAAATCTGTACAAACCAGAAAAAACAGATCCAAGAGCTTTTACAATGAATTCAAGAATTTATGATCCTTAGGAACTTTATAAAATCTGGATGGTCACAGAGGTGCAGCGGTTAGCATTGCCACCTCACAGCAAGAGGTTCTCTGGTTCGATTCTTGGCTGGGGTGCCTTCTGTGCAGAGTCTGCATGTCCTCCCTATGGTGGTGTGGGTTTCCTCCCACATCCCAAAGACAAGCAGTAGTTGGATTGGACACTCGAAATTGGCACTAGGTGTGAGTGCGTGCATGCCTTCTGTGGAAGGTTGGTCACCAGGCTGGCAACTTGACACCGTAAAACTCCACTGCCAATCATGAGCGGACAGATGATCTGCTGTGGTGATCCCTAAACAGGAAAAGCCGAAAGAAGATGGCTTCTTAGGAGAGGGTGGTTGAGCCTGAGAAGCTGCTGTAAATGTAGCTAAAAGTGCCAAGACAGGAGGTATTGCAGAGGGTCTGGCTGAATCCATTTGCAAGAGTTTATGATCTCTCTTTTGAACCTCAGAACAGTCCCATTTGAAGTGGCCCATCTTATGGGCAATTGTATCCACAAAGGATAATTCTTCAAAAGGAGAGTCATTGGACAAAGAATTGTTCTCATCAGACCCCAGGACCACAGAAGAGTGGATTTGTGAGGAACATGCCAAGCATTCTTCACCAGAATCCATCTCTTCATCAGAAGAATCAGAATCAGGCACCTTAGAAGGGGTGGAAGACCAGGAAGTAGAAACAGAGATAGACAAACCTTCTAGGGGCCATAGGTGTATTAAACAGCCACTGGGTAAAGTCCTGCTACTCTTTGTGGAGCTCATTAGCTGCAGTAGTTATACGTTTGTTTTCTGTTTCTTTTTAAGGAACATCTGCATTAACAAATCTAGGAGGGTCAGACCCCTGCCTAGATTCAATGAGGGTGCCAGGCACCTCTGACTTAATTAAAATTTGGGGAATCCACTAAGCTTTTCATATATAATCAGTTGTGGTCCCCCTTCTACATCTGTACCACATATATGCACAGACTTGGCAAACACTCAAGTAAACTGTGTTGGCCCCCAAATGAGTCATGGCAGAGGGAACTGGCAGCAGCGTCAGATGGGCCTTGGTTTCTTCATTCATCCGGTGGAGACTGGACAGCAGTAGGTTCAGTATGTGGCCTCTCAGCTTTTTTCTTCAGTGGTGGCTGAATTCTGGGGTGGTCAGATTTGGCTATGGTACCTTGAGTCAAATACTTTAGATGCTGGTTTTACAAATAAATTAAAAGGGATGATAGACATCTGTGGAGTATCTTAAGGAAATCACCTGCCAAATATCACCTTGAGTATGGTCATGCATAACACCCCCCCCCCCAAAAAAAAGGCACTTCTCATGTCTATCTTTATGGAATCTGCTTCCCACACACATTTTCCCCTTGTTGGATGACATGAAAACAACCTACAAGGAGGATAAAGGAAAGGAAGGAACCCCAATGGGGCTCAACTTTAGAAGGCTCAGTAAATAGCATTAACAACTGAATTCAGAGGTATTGTTTGAACTGGTGGCAAAGAAATTCAGAGGATTAGGTGTCCAGACATCAAGTATGAACCTTACCCTTTGCACGTAAAACATATGTCTGATTTGTGACACCCTGGAGGTGTAAAAGCTTTGGTATACTGGCTGGACATTAGGCTATCCTCAGCAGGATATCTCAAGAATAAAGACTACTGTAACAGTGATAAGGAGGGACATTGCTATATACTCTACGTACTTCATTTTTTGTATATTATTTACTCCACTGAAAAATTATACTCCAAGTTATGACAGTGTGTGGGTAATCTGCTTACTTGGCGTAAGGGATGAATTCTTGTCACAAGTTTGTTTCCTTGGTTGTATTTCCATAGGGCTGAGCCTAACAATGGTCTAGATGGATCAATGCTCTGCTTTAGTTAAAAACATTAAAAACATAAATATCTATCTATCTATATAGATATACATGGTCTACTTTGGTTAAAAAAATTAAATAAATAAACAAATTAATTACAAAAAATATCTGGATAAGATAGTACTCCACACACTCCAATGTCTTTGGGAAGTGCTGCAGACAGCACCACGCAGGCAATGCTACTTTCCAAACAAGAAACCAGGTGAAATCCTCTGACTCCTAAAAGATCCATCTCACACCTCCCATGACCAATGCCTATGGATATCTGGAGGTACTGGACACGTAGGTCAGTGGGGCTGTACTTAATGTTTGTGGGATGATTGTGAGGCCAAAAAGAGCATTAAAAATGTCTAACTTCCACTATACAGTCTCATTTCATATTACCCCCTTATTCCTTCATGGGAATCCCGAACTTGGTCCAAATTGTTGGAGTTCCCTACTCAGTTAATTTTCATACCTTGCTATATGCAGTGCGTTTCCAAAAATATATAAAACTGTTTAATTTCCGCAGAATACCCAATAATAATCATCATCACCATCATCATCCCAGGCCCCTCCACAGAAATGCCAGTGCTCATTCACACCACGTATAACTATTTCTGAAAGTTTATTTAATTATTCATCAAGCCGAGTATGTGAACTAATACATGCAATTACTTTCAGCCATATCACAGTTTGGAAGGGCAACAGACTGGATTATATGCAGGAGTAACTGTCACTAAAGATCATGCTTGTTAGGTGGGAGGAAATTAGAAAGCCTTAAAAAAACCCACATGGTTGTAAGAAAACATGCAAAGCCCACATAATCTCATCTGCGTTCTGTAACATATTTCCCATTCCAGTCAATCCATTTTCTAGCTTTAAGTTGCTTTTTGCCTCCCATTTTTATGTCACAATGAAAATGTGATACCCCTACAGAACATTTATGAGTCATTTTGCTTCTTCCAGCCAAGTGAAGTATTCTGCCACCAACAGTTTAGCACAAAACTATTGTTTCACTTCTCTGAGATTATTTTACACAGATCTGTGACTGCAGTAAGCATTTCTCTGAAATGCTGTTGAGATCATAACATTTTGTCACACGTTTTAGTGATCAGAAGTTACCTTATACTTCCCCTCACGGTATTTGCTATTTAAGCAAATATCCATGACTTATGCATGCGTATATAAGGATTTACCTACAGTTCGTAGGACTTGATCACAAGGGCTAAGCCACAACACACAATTGTGGATTATTGCTATTATAACATTATTAGGGAATGAAACTCCTTACCTTCTTAAATAATGCAATTGCATAATGGCACTACAGTGTTCTTCTGCCCTCTTTCTTGGAGTGATGTGCTGCGTATGCATTTGGTAGGTACATCTGCATGCTTGTAGAGTACATCACTTTGTGCAAATATGGGGAAAGCAGTGTTTTCTGTAGTGCACTCTCTCCTTTGTTTTCCTCCCTGTCCTTGGTTATGTTCTGGCTGTTTTACTTAAAAGTAACAAAAATGACAGAGAAGCCATCATGGATTTTAAAAATATTACAAGGCATAGGGCAGAAGTAGGAGGAAAATAAGGGGCGTTCTACAAATCGATTGAAAGTTGACAGGTATGGTTATTCTACTGCCATTACGTATACTTGTCAACTGTTTTACAAAACATTTCTGTTTTCCTTCATATTTTGTCCTATCCCTCGTAAAGTAGGCCTCAGAAAATTAACAAGCATATATCAATCCAAAGTCTGGCAGCTCAATAATACTTGAACGGCCAGAGTTTTTTGCATTGGTATATGCTAGATTTACAATGTGTACACTGGATGGGATGCCCAATCAGTCTTCTCATTTTTGAATAGTATGTAACCTTTATTAAATAATTATTTTTTGTTTGTGCTTATCAGCATTTGTTTTCAAACTCTCTGACACTGACTAAGGCAATCAATAACTCTCTTTATTCTACAGTTGTTTCTTGTAATTGTGTTCATTAGAAGCCAATCATAATCCCTTTGTCAGCAAGAGAAGCAAAAGAAAAGTGCCTCTCTGTCATTCATCAGATTAAGCCTGGTCTTATTATCTTCCAAAGCAGTAAACAGAGTTATGCATAAAACCATACTATTAGCCCAATCATTTTTTGGTTACAAACCCTGTTGAGCACTCAGCAACTGCAACTTGCTACTTTGGGAAATTAAACTAACACAGTGAGCAATATAAGAGGTGTGCAGTTATTAATAATAGTGAACTAGACACGTGCAATGCATGATGGGAAATGGCTGCTAAGATTAATAGTAGGAAATGCTTTGTATTTTGCTGTAGTGTCCCCAAACAAATACCTTGGCTACATAAGGCATGAAGACCATATCATATCTTAGTGCAGGGCTCCCTGAAGGAGTGGGCCCCTATTGGGCCCATTAGATCCATATGGCCTAAGGCAGGCCCTGAAGTCAACACATGCTATTGTACACATGTGACTATCAACAATAAACTTTAAGAAGGAAGTTTATAAGAAGAGCAAGCAAAATATACTAGGGCTGGAATAAATACATTTCCAAAGACATGTGTCTGGAGTGTTTCTCACTGGGCCTCCTCTGAAAATAGGCTCTGTCCTAGTCAGAATTTCCCAGTAAACAAATGTTAAATAAATAAATAAATACAGCTAGAAGGTCTGTTAAAATGACAGGAGGTTGGTCAAGTTTCCTTTGTATACAGTTCATCTTAAAGTAGCCAGTGTAACTCATTTATGGCTGATTAGCTTCATAAATAAAAAACACACTGAATGATTAGCTAAACAAAATAAAATAATTTATTATTGAGTCACTGATACAGAAGAATGAAATCAGTGTGCTCAGTCTATTAAATACTAAATGAGTTTCAGCGTTAAAGATTATCATTGGAAATCTAAGTTTGGACATCACAAGTGACAACAGAAAAGATTATCTGTTTGTAAGTTTGACTGTCTTGCAGAAAGAAACATACTTGTTTTAACTATTTACATCAAATCAAGAAAAAACGACTTAAGCCACCAAACCAAATCCCACATTGGCATTATTTATACTGATTGCTTTTGGAAACAAGTAAAAATCTATGGGCACTATGAATTTCTCATTGCTAAGGGGTGAAAGATATGGAAAACTTTTTGATTCAATCTCACCCTCTACTTTACTTAATGCTTGAATGCAGACAGGAGTTTAGGTGATTTACTTTAAAGCACACCTGTTTGGCACATTAAAAGTAGAAACTTACTTTTCCCTTTGCTGAGATGTTACTAGTCACACAAACTTCAGCTGGCTTGGGAATTGTGCACTTTGAATATATTTCCATATTTTCATGTTCCCACATTCATGGTGTGAATGTCCAGTACCTCTGAAGGCTGTTCCACTGCTTTGCATCAGATCAAATAGCGCGAAGAAGAATGCACTGCACTTTGCACTATAACGTTATTCATGTTGAAATATCACTGTAGAATAGCAGTACATAACAATAAAGATATGGGTAATTCATAATTGTACTGAAAGTGGGGTGTGCACTATAATTTGTTAAAATGTCCAAAGCCGTCCTAGATCACACAGCTTCT